>NC_134854.1:25554166-25756666 GCF_049852395.1 Peromyscus maniculatus bairdii | reverse complement strand
AGTCAGAGCTCTCGAAAGAAACAGAAGCCACAGACTGTGTGGGAGTTTACTATATTGGCTTACATGGCCAGAGGCTGGATAGTCCCTCAGAGACAATCCATAGGCTGGAAAGTTGGGGAAACCTGTGGCTTCCCAGTCTAAGAAGCAAGAAGCCTGAGAATGGGAAAGTTAACTGTGCAGCCCCGGCTGAGGTCTAGGAGCTCAGGAATGCTGCCAGTGTGAGCCCACGTTCAAAGGCTGGGAGTATAAAGCCTTGTCTCCCAGGGCAGCAGCAGCAGCAGCAGCAGCAGCAGCAACAGAAGGCTGCCCACGCTGGAAGAACAGAGGTGCCGCCAGGGGCTTTTACTCCTCTTTACGTTCTGTGGCTAGAACCTCCACATCTAGAGAGGATCTGCCTGCGCATGGGGGGTCCTGATGTTCAGAGACACACCCACAAGTGTATTTCACACTCTTCTAGGGATCTCTCATTCCGCTCAAGTTGACAACCAAGATTAACTATTGAACTTTTTCATCATTTAATTGGAAAAAAGGGGGCGTGGCAGGGCAGATAGTCCTACAGCAGACTGTCATTTTGTTCATATGAAAGACACAGTCAGTAACAAAAATTTGTTTGTCTTGGTGTTTGAAGAATTCTTTCCTTTTTCTGAATCTGCCTTTGAGAGCATTTCCTACCAGAAACTATTCCTTCATTCTCTGTTGACCCAAAGAATTGAATAATTGCTAACAGCACCAAGCAGAATATTCTAAATTGTGAAATCGCTGTTTCCTTGCACTTTCTTTCATACTCATTTTTAATATATCCCATTTCGCTTTGATTAAATAGAAAAGTGAGTTTGTTTCCTAGGCAGCCATCTCCCCTGACAGTTCTCCCTTTTGTCTTCCCAAGATAACAGTTCACAATCAGAGAAAAAATCAAACAAAACTTTCAGGATCTCTCTTACAACTAAACCCATTTTTTATATTGCTAGGAAAATAATTATAAAAGTTTGTCTTTTCATCAAATAAAAAGTGGGACTGTGTTGACCAACCTGGTCTTTCTACTGACCTCAACTCCACTGACCCCCACAGGCTTCCTCTGACCCTGGGGCCCTAACTGACCTTATTTCTGCTTAGGAAACTTGAGCTTGTAAATCTCTTCCGTGTCTCTTTGAGATGCAGATGTAAATGTTTTTAGAAGTCTCTTGGAGCTTGAGGATAATTGAAAACACACACACACACACACACACACACACGCACGCACGCACGCACGCACACGCAAACACACGCCTACACACACAGTGTTCAGGGGCACTTTAAGGAAAATGGGCAGCATGCCTCAATTCCACAAGACAGAAATATCCTTTATAACAAATATCCGTTATAGTGAATGAAAACAAGTTCTCTTGGGGTTTTCTGAGACAGTATTGTGTTGTTCAACCCAAGCTTCCCTTGACATTACTCCATCCTCCCCAGCCTCCTGGTTGTGGGGTTACAGGCATATACCACCCTGAGAGAGTGCTCAATGTTTTTAAAAGACGTCCACCCTTTTACAACCTAAGACTGTCTTTCAAAATTACCTGGTGCCATATGCCTAAAATGGGATCATCAGAGAAGACAGATCCCCTACTTCCCCTGTCTGTGGGAGCTGAACTTCATTAGGATCCCTTCCACCAAATTGTAAAGCAACCTCCTGTCTTGAATATGCAAGAAAATTTAAGATATGAGAACATTTACTTTTCATTTGGATAAGGCCAATTAGCAAACACAATGCCCTGTTCTCACCCACTCACCTACCCTCTTAACTCCCTCCTACCTAAAAGTTCTTTCTCCTTTTACCTCAACCCAGTTAGATTTGGGTTTTAGTTCTGGCCTCTGTATACTGTTATAATAACCTGTAATAAAGACATATTTCCTGTCTAACATATTTCCTTTGTCCGGCACAATATTTGTTTTGTCACTATAATTAGCTTTCTTTGATGTGTTTTGTGTTTCCTCATCAGATCCAACGTTGAAAGAGCTATATAAGAAGCATGATCAAATCAAGAATGCATATTTTCATTGTAGGTGAAATACAAAACTGTCAACAGAAGTTTTGGGACATTCAATCAGAGTTGCTATATGACACCAGGAAATCAGGGTGCCTTCTGGGGGTTCTTCTTATTAATAAAATAATTTAACAATGGACTAAACTATGAGCTAAAGAAACTTTCATTAGAGTTTTAGAGAACAGCTCCCAAGCAGATAAGTTGCAAATCAGCACCAGAGGAAAATACAGAAGAGGAAAGAAGAAAACCACATGCTTGTGTTAAGCAAGCAAGGAGGTCAGCCACAGAACCTCATGGCAACTTGAAATTGTTCTGGGAGCAAACATTCTGGGAAAGAAATTTCCATTATCTCACTAAGGGGATAATTATCCCTCCTATCTCTTTAGTGTGGCTTAAGGTGAACCCCTTCCTGATTTTGGTCCCTTGTCCAGGTGATTGACCCAGCCCAACTGGATTTACCCTAAAACATGAGACGACGTCTTGTCTCCACCTAGAGATAGTTGGCATTTGCATGGAAGGCAATTTTTTTCCCTTCATGGCCCTTGAGTACCATTCTAGCACTCATCTAATTTTTCTGTATATTTTATGGAAACGTGCAGTTTGCCCGCGCTCTCACTGCACACAGTCTGTTTTGTCTTGTGGGTATTGTTGGCCCAGAAAAGGATCAAAATGTAAACATTTAAAGAATAGTTTCTCCTGAGTCACCAGAGTCTTTTTCATATGATCATAAAGTCAAAAGTCCTGAATGAAAGCACATTAAATCTGCAGCTGTCTGTGTTAACAAGTTTATCTTTTATGAAAGAAACATGCTAATTGCTCAAAACTGAAATGAATTGTTAAAATTCAAGACTCAGGCCCAGGACTGGCTTTTCTAATTGGTTTCCATTAGTAGCACTGCTAGCCAATCTCTTAATTGCTGTGGATGTCAGTCTTCTACCCTATTGAATGGCAATCTTTAAAGGCACTTCATATCTTTAGTTGTAGCACATTCCCTGGATACAAACTATAATTCACCCAAATAATTTCCTTTTTTGTATATCTATTCAATTCATTAATAGGCACACTTCTAACTTGAAGGGTCAAGGCAAAAATAATACAATAGAACATCAATTAAAGTAACAATTATTTGCTAAAATAATTAATAAATCATCTAGTTAAAATATGTATCTACATACCCCATTGTGGAAGGGGGTCCTCTCAAACAAGGACCAAATGTGAATACTGGGATTAAAGGCATGTGTCACCATGCCTGGCTCTGTTCCCAGTGAGGCCTTGAACTCACAGAGATCTGAATGGATCTCTGCCTCCCGAATGCTAGGATTAAAGGTGTGTGCTACCACTGCCTGACCTCTATGTTTAATATAGTGACTGGCTTTGTCCTCTGATCCCCAGGCAAGCTTTATTATGGTATACACTATATTACCACACATAGGGAAAATGTCAATGATAATTGTATTCCCTTCTTTTTGTAACTAAGCCTATGATAAGAAGAACCTTAAGGGAGAAGAGTTTACTTTGGGCCACAGTTTAAAAAGAAATGCAGTCTATCCTTGCAGGGAAGGCATGGAAGTGGGAGCAGGAGGCAGCATGACTGTGCATCTGCAGACAAGCAGAGACAGATGAACATTAGCAATCACCTGACTGTCTCCTGTTCTCTTTTTATTCAACCTCAGAACTCATGCCACTTTCCATGTTCAGGGAGGGTCTATCCTCATTGAAACCTCTCTGGAAACACCTTTGTAGACAAAGCATGTCTCATAAATGACTCTAAATCCAGTTGACATTGAAGATCAGCCATCCCAATCCTTCCTTTTGTCAATTTGGTACCCAAATACAGCACTTTAAGTCAGAATGTTCCATCCCTTGTGTCTAAAGTCTATTTTTCATCTCAATACTACAAAATTAGTCTATCTCTGAAAGTTTTCCAAGTCTTATCAGCTAAAACATTTAAAAGTCCAATTAAGTCTGGAAAAATGGTTCAAATAGGCAAGAGCCCTTGCTGTTCTTCCAGAGGACTCACATTTAATTCCTAGCACCCACATGGTAGCTCACAACCATCTCCAACTCCAGTTCCAGGGGATCTGATGCTCTCCTCTGGCCTTTGAGAGCATCAGGCAAACATGTGGCATGCAGACATTCATGCAGTCAAAACACACACACACATAAAATATTTTTTTGAAAAATATTCAAGGGTTGAGTCTCATGAAACTCAAGCAAGCTCTGAACTATGAGCCTGTTGTGATGGTTAATTTTAGAATTTTAGAATTATCTGGGATGCGAATCTCAATGAAGTATTATCTAGATCCAGTTGGTCTGTGAGCATGTCTGTGGGGTATTTTCTTGACAGTTTAATTGATGTGGAATAACCCAGTCTAGTGGTGGATGGCACCATTCTCTGTTTTAAGGGCTTGAGCCGTGTAAGAGTGGAGAAAGCTGACTGATCACTGTACATGCATTCACAAATTTCTCTCTGCTCTTGACTGTGGATATGATGTGACCAGCTACTTCAAGCTTCTGCTGCTGTGACTTCCCCTCAGTGACGAACTGCAACCTGAAACTGTAAGCTAAAATAAACCCTCTTTCCCTGTTGCTGGATCCTAATGGCTCCTTTGGGGAAGGGAGTGAGAAACCAGGAGACAGGTAAAGGCAAACAGCAGACTCATTTATTCAGCAATGGGGAAAGCCTTATGTACTCTCCTCCCAACACCCAGGCTGCGTCCTGATCCAGTGACATTACATGGTCACCCCTCATTGGCTAAGCACAATCACGACCTCTGACAGCACCTGTTGCTAGGCCTCAGGCAGACTCCAGGTTAACTCATCTCTCGGCCTCATAGACCTTATCTTCCTACATAGTTACATGGGTGCTCAGCAGGAGCCAGAGTCCTTCGCTCAGGCCTTGTTGACCCTGCCTTAGGAGGGCTTAGCAAATGGACTGTGCCTATCTTAGGTTGACTTGCTTAACAAGCTCTTACTGGTCTTTGACTACCAGCCCTCAGCTAGAGAGCTGCCCAGATGGAGAGGATGAATTTCAGAGAACCAGGCATAGAAAACCTGTGGAGAGCTATGAGCAGGATATCTAAGAGCCATTAACACCTGAAGAGTCACCTTAATCACTGCTCGTTGCTGTCAGATATGCTGCAGGAGGCATATAAAGAGAATAAGGATTAACAGTATCACCCCACCAATCAAAGCATATGTGAATATCCAGGAGGGATCAAATAGCCTTTTAAAGCTGTCCCAGACCTTAGTTAAAAATCTGTCTCCAATGACATTGCCGGGACCCTAGCCATATTGAGACAGGATATTTGTTCCTGGAGTAGAATGGAGTAAATAAGAAGGCAACTTTCCTGGAAGCATGGATTGTAGGCAAGTAGAGACATGTCTCTTACTAATTCTATTTCTTAGGCATTGGACAAGAGAAAGAAAAAAAAGGGAGGAGTAAAGCAAAGGGCTTCCTCTACAGACCAGGCTTCCTCCAAATTTTTGGTAGTCAGCACAAGGTCTGTAAAGGGCAGGCCCAGGGAAGAATTGGTGGTAAATATCACAGGGAAAGCAGGGGAAATAATTGCTACTGGCAACAGAATGGGAGGCAAGGGAACCAGAGCCCATAGATCTTTTGAGGGAAGAAAAGGGGCAATGGTGATGAGTATTACATTACCCATCCATGGCCAATTCTTCTTTGGTGGAGGTGGGCTGGTCCATGGCAGGATGCACATCTCTTGTTGGGACCCATATTAGTGTAGTTGGACTCTGAGGAAAAACGCAAGCATACCCTCTCCCATGGATCAGCAGGGGGCGCTAGTAGCTGCCATTGGAGGGAGATAGGGTCTTTCCATCTTACTAGGGGTAGAGGTGTGCCCCAGGGCAGGAGTGCCAAATGTTTATATGCTAGACTGAGTCCCACCTCATCAAAGCTGAGAAAATTTATATGAAAAAAGACTTCAGTTAGGGCTAAATGGGGGTCCCTTTTTACCTCTGGCAAAATGGTCTTGGCCAATAGTTCTTTAAGAGTTCTGTTGGTGCTTTCCATGGTGGCTTGTCCCTGAGGATTATAGGGGATGCCAGTGGTATGAGAGATCTTCCAAGATCCCAGGAAGTCATTAAACTTTTGAGAGGCATAGGCAGGGCTATTTTCAGTCTTTATAGCCCAAGGCGCCCCCATGACCAACATGGCTGAATTAATGACCTTAATAGCATTAACAATCTTTTCCCCAGAAAGGGCAAAGGAATACACAAAGGAAGAGCATGTATCCACTATCACATGAACATATCTAAGATTGCCAAAAGAAGCATAATGTATAATATCCACTTGCCAAATGGCCTTGGGCAATAAGCCATGGGGATTGACCTCTGAATGTTGAAGTGGCCCCAAAGGGGCAAGAAGGGTGCAGATGGCACATGACTGAGACAAATGCTTGCACTGGAAAATTGGCAGCTCGGGGAAAAGCCTATGCAGGTTCTGTGGAGATAGGTAAAATTGCTGATGAAGAGCCCTGGCTTGTTCTAGGAGGTCGATACTAGCTGTTAATATGATGGTACCTATAACCTCATTTCCTTGAGCCAATATTCCTGGCAATTTGAAGTGGGATCTAATATTGTGATAGATACCAGAGCTCAGTCCTCTGATTTAAGACATCTTGTATGAACAGCATAGTGCTGACAATGGGGGTCAGTGAGTCTTTGACAAGAGAAAAGGCCAGCATACAAACTGCCTGTACAGCGTACTGGCTGTCAAAAATATTAACAGGTTCAGTCTGGCACTCCACTAGAACCTTGAGAAGGACCAATAGTTCACCCAATTGAACGGAACCAGGGTTAGGGATAGCATATGTAACATCTTTGGAGCCAGGATGCTGGATAAGAACACCATATCTGTTTTTATTGGAATCTGAAAAGGCCAGGGTGGTGTGAGGGATGGGAGTGGAGGAGGGGACTGCATGGGGTTGTATCTGTATGGAAAGTGTGGGGAGCTCAGCTAAGATCTTGTTTTTTGGCAAATGATTGTCACTAGTTCCTGTGAATCCTGCAACCATTTCCTGGAATGAGATAAAATCTGCCCTGAGAGACTGGGTATTCTTTAAAGAAAAGGGGAAGACAAGCTTATCTGGCTCTCATCTATATGTTCTCTGTGCCAGCATCCGTGCCTTAAGGCCAAGTTGGAAGGACTGGTCAAACTTAAAAGTGACATTGTTCAGGTCAGATTGTGATTGGTGTATCCATAGAAGGGGCTCAGATTGCCATAATACTCCAAAAATCCCCTGGGTGTCCAGAGGACCATTGCCAATAAGGGTCTTTGGGGATCATGGCATTGAAGGCTGGAGGTAGCTAGAATGGCCAGAACCTTTTGTAGCAACTCTTTAGCTTCTTGGGTAAGCCTAATTTTAGTGGAAGGACAGGTGAGGCCCTTCAACAATGAAAAGAGGTGTCTCATCTCTTGGTCAGGGATGGGCAGAGAGGGTTTAAGCCAATTAACCATGCCACATAATTGTTGTAATTCTGAGAATGAGTACAATTCCTTCATTTCCAATTTAAAGGAAAAGTGGCAGGCCTGCTTAGCAATGGAAAACCCTAAAAATGCAAAGGGGGGGTACTATTTGAACCTTATCTGGTGCCACCATCATATGTAATGACTCGAGATACTTCTACACTCTTTCAACAGTCCTTTGCAGATAGACAGTATCCAGATGTGCCAGAAAGAGATCACCTATAATGGATTATGAGGACATCCTTGGTAATATTTACCAATGCCTGAAAAACATGTAACTGGGAGATTGTAGGGCTATTCTTCATTCCTTGGGGTAAAACAGTCCATTGATATCTCTTGGCTGGCTTGTGCATATTAGGTTCCTATACTATAAAGGCAAAGTGGTCTCAATCCTGTGGCACTTTGAAAGTGGGAATTTGAAAAAAGCAATCCTTAATATTTAAAACTAAAATATAAGATTGAGGAATAGCTCTAGGGTGGGGGAGGCCTAGTAATGTGGACCCCATATTTTTCTATTCAATCTTTAACTACACAAAGATCCTGCAGGAGGCCATAGCATCCATATCTCTTGGGAATAACAAATAGAGGGGTATTAGGTTTACTTGTGGTCGGTTCTATATGCCTCATCTTTAGCTGTTCTGCAACTAATTCCTTTAGGATTGACAGCTTGGGTGGAATAGGCCAACTGTTCCACCAAGACATCTTGGTTTGAGATCCATGTCAATGGAATGGGGCCAGGAGGCTTGATCATGGCGGACTTCTGAGGGACAGTGGCCCTTAAAATTGAGGGTGTGACTCATGCATAGAATCACAATTTTCCAAACCTGTCTTTTCATGGACCTTATGGTCATCAAAGAAAGCTCTATTGTCAATAGTTAGAACAGCACCCATATCCTCTAGGACATCTCTGTCCCAGAGGTTTCTCGGTATTGTAGAAATTATAGGGTGAATGGCTCCCTTGTTGCCATCAAGGTCTTTCCAGTGGACCAGACAGGTGGCAATTATTGGATCTTGTTGACCTCCTACTCTACTGATGGGAGGGCCAGGTCTAAATTTCCAGTGGGGGAAGCTGAACACCTCCCTTTTTGTTAATATGGTGATGTCTGCACCCATGTCCACCAAGCCTTTAACAGCTTGTCCATCAAGATAGACAATCAGCATTGGAGAGTGTGGAAAAATGAGCAGTGTCCAATAGATTTTTGGATTACCAGAGCCTCCTCTTACTGGCAGGGCTAAAGAGTGCCCCACCTGGAATTTAAAGGGGCTGGTGCTTTGTCAAGCTATGATCTGCAATCCTTTCCCCAATGAAATCCCTTATTGCATTTGGAGCATCAGGTCCTGGGCTTTGCCTGCAGGCAGTCATGCCACAAGTGACCTAGCTTGCCACATCCTACAGGTTCTGTCTATTTATGGGCTTCTGGGGGTGTTCTGGGTGTATTGTCTGTCTACAAGGAGAGCACCCAGGGAAGCGGTGAGGGCAGTAATGGGACCATTACAGGGGTCAAGATTTCTTATGGCCAGTACCCACTTGTGAATGTCCTCATTATGGACCACTGTGACCTCATTGCAGGTGGGGCATTAACCCTTCCAAAATCAGTTGTCTTATTAACATATCCCAACTGGGGCCCAGGTCTACTCTCTGCTCCATTGCCTCATTGACACATGTGAGAAAATCAGTAAAATGTTCCCCTGGCTGTTGAATAAGATTGTAGAAGTAAGCTGAAGGGACCCATGGGGTAAGTGCCTTAAGAGCCTTGAAGGCCAGGTCAGAAACCTATTGGTAGTAAGTAGGCTTGATGACCAGTCTGTGCCTGATGGATGGGATGGACAAAGTTACCTCATCCAGTGACCATATCAAGGGTCACTGGAATGTTAATTAAGAGGTTTGTTCATGCTTGAGCTTCTGCTTGATCATTGTAAGCTGAGTTCCAGGTAAGAAAGGCAGCCGGCTCTAGTACAGCTTTGAGCAGACTATACCAATCAAAGTAAGTCTGCAATTGCATTGTCCATTGAGTGAGGACCTGTTTGAAGTAAGGTGAATCCCAGCCTGACTCATTAACTGCTTTCCGGATAAGAGAAAGTTCAGCTGTGGGGGTGGGAATCCAGGGCTGGCTAGGGGCATTTTGTCCCAGGTTGACCAGAAAGGCTTCTGCCAGCCTTTGAAGCCTGAGACGTGGGTGGGAAGAGCTGCAGAGACTGTGGGGTATACCATAGCATGAGCGAATTTCTGCCCTCAGGGGCAGGTGGACATTGAGGCACTCCACTCCAAGGGTACCATGGTGGAGGTGCATCCTCCTGTGGCGGGAGTGGGGCTGGTGGGGAAGTGGCACCTGTGGTCTTAACTGTGGCTGCGCTCTCCTCAGCAGGTTTGGAGAGGCCTGAACTCTCTGCCTCCTCATCACTGGGTGCCATAGAGAGATCAGACATGGGAGGGGCTGAGGTGATGGAGAGGTCACCCATTTTGTAGAGGGAGGCATCAGGCGAGCAAGAGAAGATGGCAGCCAACAGGGGTGGAAAATTGTGTCAGACCTTTATGTTTTATGTTTAGGGCACTTCCGTGGTTTTTTAGGTCATAGCCATATGTCCACATGGTGTCTCCAGATGAGGAATGGCATTTGGGAGCTGATCCTTGGTTCTGCCTCTTTGGGGGACAGCTCTTATGTGGAGGTGCCAGGAGAACTGAAACAGAAAAAAATGTGCCTTCCTAACTGGACGGGCAGACAGACACGACAGACAACACAGAAGAAGGAAAGAAAGGGTGGTCTCAATACTTACCTGCCAAAGGGACCGAAAACATGCAACATTGAGGGGCCTTCTCACAGAAACATACCATCTTGGGGAGCAGCACCATGAGTGAAGTGATGGAGATGACCAGAATCTGTTCGGGTGCCAGATGTTGGGGAAGGGGATGAAAAGGCACAGCATCAATGGCACAGACATGTAATTAAAAAGGGAGGTTTATTTGAGGGTAACTTACAGCCAGTAAAGGAGTTGGTTACAGGATCTGGTAGAGGTGGAGTGCAGTCCAGCGGTGTTCTCTGGAGAATTCTGCTCAGTCTACCATCCAGCATCCAGGGTCACAAGGAACCAAGAGAGCTGGCACATCTGGATCTCAGATCTTAAGGGCTCCCGTCTCAGCCCCGCCCAGAGGCAGGTCATAGGTGGGCGTGGCAGTAACTGGAAGCCTCACTAGGGGCAGTGCTTCCAGGTCAAAGCTGGAACAGCTGCCCACTACCCTGTGCTCCAGCAGGTTTAGGTGGCCTAACCCCTCTAGCTCCCTTGTCTGTAGCACAAGCCTCCTCTCTCTTGGACTGGCTCCATTTGGTGCCTCCAGCTTCCCCCTCTTTTTTTTTTTTCTTTTTGGTTTTTCGAGACAGGGTTTCTCTGCGTAGCTTTTGCACCTTTCCTGGAACTCACTCTGTAACCCACGCTGGCCTCGAACTCACAGAGATCCACCTGGCTCTGCCTCTAGTGCTTTAATCCCTAGTGCTGGGATTAAAGGCATGGGCCACTACTGCCTGGCCCACCTTCCCCCTCTTAATATCCCTTTTTTTTTTCTGGCATTTCTAATATCCTGGAATCTCCATTGCAACAGAATTCACCTTCACAACTTCATGAACAGTCCACTCAGGAACTCCATCCAGGGAATCCAAATCTGCTGCATGTTACCCAGTCACAGTTGCTTTCTGGAACCTGAGTGCCTGAGTGTGAGCTTCCATGCCTTTCAAATCCACACATTTTACAAGACTACAGAACTAGCACCGCATTCCCCTCTACCCTGTCCACCTGACACCCAAATGCATTACTATAAATCATATAGTCAATGATTTATATCTCTTAAGAGACTATCTCTTAAAGTCTCAGACTCATCTCATAACACAAAATGAATATAGTAAATCTTTAAAAGCCCCAGAAGTCCTGCCATTTCCAACATTGTTCTGTTGGCAGCTTGAGTTGTAGCCTGGCTCTTGGTCCACAGCTTCAGCAGTATCTGTGTTGAATAACACTGAGCCTACAAAAAAAAAAAAAAAAAAAACCACATTGCTTTACAGGGTTCTGCTGAGCAGGATGTTCTGAGGCTCTCTGCCCCTTTTCAAATAAATTTCCAACTGAGCTAGCATTGTTACTCACTAGCGCTCTCCATGGGTGGGAGCTTGCTCAAGGGGCACCTTTCCTACTGTCCCAGTACAAAGTCCAAGGTTTTTTCTTAGTGGTACTAATCTCTTGTACAAATATAACCATTTCATCTTCCCTTACTTCACTTAACCAGGTCCAAGCTCCTCTTAACAAACTGTGTGTTTTTCATCTTTTGCTCTACTTTCTAATTCTTCACATTGTAAATCTGGATAAATACAGCAAACAATGACCATTCCACCATCCAAAAGATATGCTATCTTGAAACTCCCTCTGTCAAAAAAGTTAGTCTGTTACTTTTAAATTCAGCCTCACTCAATTTTTCAAGGCATATGCAGAATGCTGCCGGTCTTTGACCAAATACAATGTGAATGGCCTCTAGCCCCATTCACTTAGTCTTTGTTTCCCCTCTGAAACCTCACAGCTGTCCAGATTTCTATCAACACTTGGTCTTCCAAACTCCAACTAGAGTTTCTAAGCTCAGGTCACAGAATGCCAGGGCTTCTCTAGCACACAATTCTAAACTCTTCAACATTTTTTTCTGCAGACCAGTTCATAAAGCATAGGCCAGGCTTCTCCCAGTAACAACCTGCCCCTTGGTATCAATTTTCAGTAACAGCTACTTTTGTCATTGCTGTGACGAAATACCAGACAAGATGCAGCTTAAGGGTGGGGGGATTTGTTTTGGCTTGTAGCTTAAGAAAGTATAGTCAACCATGGCAGAAACAGGAGGTAGTGGGAGTGTGAGGCTGCTGGCTCACTCACATCATAGAGCATCAGGAAACAGAGAACGTTGGATGCTGGTGCTCAGCTGGATTTCTTCTTTTTCCCTTTTCATTTAATCCAGATCTGAGCCCACAGGATGGTGCTGCCCACATTCAGGAAAGATCTTTGTCCTCAGTTAATCCTCTCTGCCAATGCCCTCATTGACACACTCCAAGGTGTGTCTCATTAATTTCCTAGCCATTTATTAGTCCTATAAAGTTAATGATGAAGCTTAATCACCACACTGTTTAAAACATTGATCCTTGATTTGTCTATCGACAAAGCCCTCTAATTATCATTTAATTAACCAGTTCACCACTGTATTATGGTTAAATGATACAGCAAAAAAATTTTAAAAAAAATTCTGTTAACATTGGTTGTAACAAAGGATCAAAGGGAAGTGTATACAGATTTGTAAAGAGACTTCGTAAAGACATTCAAACATTCTAGCTAAATAATCCCCTGCAAAGCTAGAGTTTCTGAAATGGGTAAGCCAACAAAGCAAAAATCTTCAGTTGCTTCTTCAAGGATTTAGTGACAAGGTCAGTTTGGTCCAACTTTTTCTGAAGGCAGTTCAGTGTCACATGATACAAGCAAGGGGGTCCCCTAATCTGCTCCACCTCTAGTGTCATATGGTTCCATTTGGAACTTGACTGTGCTTGACTGTGGTTCCATTGAAAAGCTGTGTGACATGAGACTTGTCTACTGTAAGCCCCATTTGGGCGAAATAAATAGAGAAAACCCTACTGCATTAGGTTGTGGTAAGAACTCAACACAGTAACAGACTAAATATCTAGCATATGCCTTCAACAAAGAGGATGGTGATCAACCATAGTCAGTCATTTAAGAACAAGGATATTTTTAGTAAGTGTATCAGTGGCCAATTTCTTTGCAAACATCATGGGGTATGTATAGATTGCTGCTGGCAAGATCCAGCATACTGCTTTACAGAAAACTTTCTCTTTTTTGTTTTTGTTCATTGTTTGCTTGTTGTTGTTTTTTTTTTTTTTTTTTTTTTTTTTTTTTGAGGAAGGGCTATTGTTTATGCAGCCTAGACTAGCCTTAACTTTACTGTATTGCACAGGCTGGCCTCATACTTACAGCAATCTTTCTACCTCAACCTCCCAAGGGTTGGGATGGCAAGCATGTGCCGCTATACCCAGCTTCTAAAGTCAACTTTTTGCATTTGTACGAAGAGTAGACCATAAAATAGCAATTAAAAATAGTAAATGTGTAAGCCAGTAATGTATTCTTTTCTTACTAACAAGTAGTGTGTACCATACATAATCTTTTTCTTAATAATGTGTATATGGAAGGGAATAATTTGAACTGGGGCATCGTAGATGGAATGGGAATTGCAGATGGTTGCAAACTGCTAGACATGGGTACTAGGAATCAACCCTCTGTTATGCAATAAGCATCCTTCACTACAGAACCGTCTCTCCAGCCTTGTATACTGTACTTAATTATGTGGTATACTTTTATATGATTAGCCAAGCAGTGAGTTGTTTATATTAGCATGACCGACAACATGTGTGTGAATAATGCCTTAAACTGTGATGATAAACATCTAGACAATACAAATTGCTCCGCCTCATTATACTCTTACGGAGTAAGAGTAAGCAATATAATCAAGGCTGGCATAAGAATGGCTCAACAGTGAAGAATGCTTGCCACCCTTCCAGGGAACCTGAGTTCTGTTCCTAGCACCCACATCAGTTGGCTCACAACTGCCACCAATGCCCACTTTGGGTCTCCACGGGCACTACACTCATGTGCACAAACATTCACATGTTAAAAAAATCAAAATAAAGTATTTTAAATTAATAGTAGGATCACATTGGTGGTTTCCCAGCATCTATATGGTGTTATCCAGCATATGACTATATTATCATTCTCTCATGAAAGTAACTGTTTAAAGAATGATTCATGGACAATTTGTAATTTTTTTCAATTATCTGTTCCCAAGGTATACCTATTGAGTTTTTCCATGAAGTAATTAAATCACTAAAGTCTTAAGGCTTAAGGCTCTATACAACTGAGTATGCTAATGTGTGTGTGTGTGTGTGTGTGTGTGAGAGAGAGAGAGAGAGAGAGAGAGAGAGAGAGAGAGAGAGAGAGAGAGAGAGAGAGAGAGCGAGAGAGAGAGAGAGAGAGAGAGAGAGAGAGAGAGAGAGAAATGAGTTTCAGGAGGTAACAAGGGACGTATGTCTCTTTTCAAAGATTTTTCCAAGAATTAAACATTTTCCACCCTGCCTCTGTACTTGATTTTCCTAATCTCTTCCCTGCAAACATCAACTCCCCTGCTTGTGAGGGGACACTGTGCTGTGGGTTTGCAGGGGTGATAAAAACTTGTCAATACAAAATAATAGTGGCGCTATGACACATTGAATGAATACACTGGGCTGTTCCCTGCTATAGGTAACAGGTCTATGGTGGCTCTGGCCTCTCCAAGATTCACCAGATACACCAAAAGTGGCTGGGGCAAGTCCATATCTAAGTTTATTTGGAACCCATTTGAGGCATACAGGTAAATCAGCGCCCGCTTGCCAGAACTCTCAAGTGCTTCTCAAAGGAAATGCAAATTGTTGCCTAGTCCATTCCAACAGAATCAGAAATAGTTCTGGGGCTGGAGTTCTCAATGTGTTCTGATTCCTGCAAGCAACCCTGATACATTCTTAAGTTTGAGAACTCTTGCCCTACACACATCTCTGAGGATTTTATGTCACAAAGCCTTTTCTATTTTACTGAATCCATTTTCTTTTATTTTACTATTGTAGTGGTGAGAAATATGTGAATCTGAAGTAGGATCAACTCCTGAAAGACCCCTCCCCAGGTAACAGCAAGTTTTATCACTCCTCTTGCCCCGCAGCACAGTGTCCCCTCACAGGCAGGGAAGAAGTCGGGAAAATCAAGTACAGAGTCGGGTGGAAAATGTTTAATTCTTGGAAAACCTTTGCAAAGAGCCTTGAGCCTTTGCTACCACCTGAAACCCATTTTCTTAAACATCTATGAAACTTGATCTATTGTTAAAGCCACTCTTGCCTGGAAGACATTTTCTGCTTGAGTTTTAAGAATGGAATCCTTGCCCTTTCCTGCTGCATTATACTATGAAAATTGAAGTTAAGCATCCTAATGGAGAACAGGGGGGTTCATTTCATATTTAATAATTAAACTTATGAAGATTATCAACTGAAACTCTCCAGTATATTAGACAGTAAAAGTGCAAAAGAATTGTTCTTCAGACTAAAGCACCATCTTTATTTGAAAGTAAGTGTTTTTATGAAGGACTTTCACTATTCAAATACCATCTCCCTTATTCCCTTACTGCTGCAAAAATGAGACTGGTCCTTCTGTTGCGAGTAATTTCCAAGTAAAAGAGCCACAGTAGGGGTGAGGAAAGCAGTGCTCCTAAGGATCCTAAAGAGAAAACTGATTCATCTTTTGACATTTTGGTTTCTTGTGTATTTATTAAAAATTATACCATTTTAGTGGAATGGGTTTTAACAAATGTCAACCTCAAGCATTTTCCCATTTTTAAAAAACCAATTCCACACATCAGCCTGTTCCTTATTCACGCTTGCAACCCATGGATAGCCTGAGGAGTGTGCACTGAACAGTCACGAGTCCCCAGTGGGCTTGTGCTGAAGAAGACTGTGCACTTCAGTGCTCTCATTAAAGATGGCTCTTCATTATTACACTGTCTTATGCTTCCTGTGTTCTTTTCCCTTCACAAATAAGAGCTATTAATTTTTAGTTTTAGTTTTGTTGTTTTAAATTTCATTAAATTCCTGAAATATTCATTTCTGGAAAAGAAATCTGTATTTCATAAAGTTCAAGGCCACTAGCCTTTAACCACAATTACCAGACACTTTCCTTTCCTGAGCCTTTTTTAGAAGTCAGCCTGAAGATTTACTTGTCTGAAGAGAGCTTTCAAGGTGTTTCTGTTCCTATCACTCATAAACTAAGTGGTGTTGTGGACAAAGAGTAGGAACCAGGGACTGAAAGATCAAGCTTGATAGATGAAAAAAGCCAGAGAAAGACTGGAAGCCATTTTTCACCATGCTTCATACAACACATGGAGCATGCTGTAGTAGGTACTTTTCTGGTGTTGTGATAAAATATGACCAAAATCAACATAAGGAAAAGAGTTTATTTTGGCTTATGGTTCCAAAGGAATACAGTTCATAATGGAGAGGAATGTATGAGAATGCCCTCCTGGTCCCAAATGTTTAAATGCTTGGTCTCCAGTTGGTGAAACTATTGGAGAAGGATTATGTGTTGTGGCCTTGTTGGAGGAGTGTCCTTTGCTTGGACTTTGGAGTTTAAAAAGCCCACACCATTCCCAGTTAGTTCTCTCTGTCTCCTACTTGGATATGGATATAAGCTCTCAGTACTGCTACAAAGCCACATCTGCTTGCTGCCATGCCCCTAGCCATGATGGTCATGGACTCACCCTCTGAAACTGTAAGACCTGAACAAACTCTTTCTTCCATTAGTGCTTTGGATGTGCTGTCTTCACACCAATACAAAAGTCACTAAGACACATGGCACAGTGGCAGAAGCAGGACATTTTCATCCACCTGTAGGAAGCAGAGAGTAAAAGCAAGAAGCTGGAGCAAGGCTATAAACATTCAAAACACTCTCTCACCAGGGACTGCTTCCTCCAGCAAGGCTGTACTTACTAAAGGTTCCATGACCGCCCCAAAAGGCACCACCAGCTGGGGACTAAATATGCAAATACTTGAGCCTATGAGGTATATTTCTCATTCAAGCTACCACATGTGCCCAAGCCAGTTTTCAGAGAAAGACTGGAAGCCCTTCTTCTCCTGAGCCTCATGTAACAAAGAATGTATGAAAAAAGCCTGCAAAACACACACGGGGCGTGGGAGTGGGAGGTATAAGGGCGAGGTAAGAGGAATGTACTGTAAATGGGCTGTAGAACATCGAGAAGCTCATGGCGCACTGCTTTTGAGTGCACTCTTTTCCCTCAGCTCACTAGCCCACTCCCATTCTTGCAAATGTGTTCCCTTTGGTCTTAGTCAGTGTCCTATTTCTGTGAAGAGACACCATGACCATGGCAACTCTTACAAAAGAAAATTTAATTGGGGAATAATGAAATGCTTACAGTTGAAGAGATTTAGGTGATTGTCATCATGGTGGGAAGCATGGTGGCACACAGGCAGACATGGAGAAATAGCTGAGAGTTCTACATCTGGATCCATAGACAGCAGGAAGAGAGGGACACTAGAACTGACTTAGACTTTTGAAACCCAAAGCCCACCTGCAGCGACATACTACCTCCAAGGCTACACCTACTCCAGCAAGGCTGCACCTCCTAAGCCCTTTCAAGTGGCACCGCTCCCTATTGACCAACCATCCAAACATATGAGCCCATGGGGGCCATTCTCATTCAAACCACCACACCTTTCTCAATAAATTCTCTCTTTCGTATATCTAGCCATGTGTCCCTGGTACAGTTCTTTGCACTGGAACACAAGAACTTGGATATTTCAACAGCTGCCTGTTGGGACATGTTGGCCAGCTCCCAGGACTTGGATCTGTCCACATTACTAGATCTTAGAAGATGCTATTTGTTTACAAATTTAAGAGGGTTTTTTTCCATTACTTAGTTCTGTTTTCTATATGCCTTCCCCACACACACACTTTTTTCTTTTTTGTTGAAAATAGATTTTTCTCCTACACAATACATCCTGACAACAGTTTCCTCTCCTTCCACTCCTCCCAGTCCTCCCCAACTTCTCTTCTCCCCCAGATCTACTCCCCCTCCATTTCCTCTTCAGAAAAGAGCAGGTCTCCAAAAGATGACAGCCAAACAGGACAAAACAAGATATATTAAGGCAAGGCAAAGCCTTCATATTTGGGAATGGACAAGGCAATCCAATAGGAGGAAAAGAGTCCCAAGAGCAGGCAAAAGAGTCAGAGACACATCCACTTCCACTGTTGAAGTACCACAAAAACACTAAGCTAACAACCATAACATATATACAGAGGACTTAGTGCAGACCCCATACTTACTACTTCAGTCTCTGTGAGTCCATATGAACTGTACGTACTTAGTTGATTTAGTGGGTCATGTTCTCCCAGTGTCCTACATCCCCTCTGACTCCTATAATCTCTCCTCCCCCCTTAAGCAGTATTCCCAGAGCTCCTAGATAAGTTTCTTTTCTGTAAGATTATAGCCATTCTTACAAAGAAATCATATTTCAAAGCACTGGATCAGAGCCTGACATATATTTCTTGAGTTGTGTAAGTTGCACAAAGAATGTCAATGTATGTCAGGATTCTCTAGAGTAACAGAACTTATAGAATGAATATGTATATATAAGGGGAATTTATTGGAATGATTACAGGCTGTGGTCCAGCTAATCCAACAATGGCTGGTTGTGACTGGAAAGTCCAAGAATCCAAAAGTTTCTCAGTCCACAAAGCTGGATGTCTAAGGTGGCCTTCAGCATATGCTGGAATCCTAAAGAAGTAGGCTTCCAATGATGAAATCACCCTGATAACAAGATGAGATCAAGCAGACAAAAAGCAAAAGCATCCTTCTTCCATGTCCTTATATAGGCTTCCAATAGAAGGTGTGACTCAGATTAATGGCATGTGTCTTCCTACTTCAAAGATCCCAATTAGAAGTGGCTCTTCCCAAGAGAGCTGGCCTTACCTCTCACCTGCTGCAGCACTCAGGAGAAAAGGCCTTACACTTTGCCCAGACAGCATAGTAGAGCTGACCTTGTTGGCAGGTGAGCCAGCCCTGAGAGCTGGCCCAGCCTCCCTCATCTGCTATGTGGTAGCAAGGACAAAGGAAAGAGGCCCTCTACCTCTCACCCCCTCCATACATGTGGCAGGTGGGAGAACTGAACACTTGGACATGAGAGTGGGAGAACTGGCCCTGCCCCTCATCAGTTGCAGCACTCAGAAAAGTGGCCCCTGTACCTCACCTAGACAGCACAGTAGAGCTGGCCCCAGTTTGGTGTAGGTACAAGTGAGATAGCCCCACCCCTTGCTGCTGGCTACATAGGGTGAGCTAGCCTGGGAGGTGCTGAAGAGCTGGCCCTGATAATGAGGATGGAGAGCTGGCTAGCTGACCAACCCAGCTACCACTCGGGCCCAGAACCAGGGCTATGAGTTGACCTATCTACCCCAACATCCACCCCATCTATGATCTGCTGGAGCATCCAAAGCTGCAGAATCTCCATGACACAGGGCAACACATGATGTCCAAGAGGAGTCCCAGGGAGGGCCCAGCAGAAGCCAGAGACCTCAAATCAGAAAAATGGCTCATTGCAGTGAACGCTTGCAAGTCAAGATGTATAGACTAAAGGGTACACTGTTTGACTCACTATGTCACACTATGGCTTCCATGACGAGATTTTTTTTCTTCTCTTTTAAATTTAATTTTATTTTGTTTCGGGACGGGGGGGGGGTGGAGTTGCAGGGGCAGAGAGTCAATGCTAAGGGATGGGAAAATGAATGGGATAGGGATGCATGATGTGAAACTCACAATTAATAAAAAGTAAAAAAAAAAAAAAAAAAAAACAAGTGGCTCTTCCTTCTTCAGATTAAGCAAAATCCTCTCAGGTGTGACCTCCATTTTTGGATTTTAGTTAATTCCAGCTGTAGTTGACAACCAGGAATAGGCATCACAGGCAGCCTCCCTAGATTCTAAGGCCAGCTCTACCTCATTTTTTTTTAAGATTTATTTCTTTTGTATACAGCATATATGCCTGCAGGCCAGAAGAGGGCACCAGGTCTCATTACAGATGGTTGTGAGCCACCATGTGGTTGCTGGGAATTGAACTCAGGACCTCTGGAAGAGCAGTCACTGCTCTTAACCTCTGAGCCATCTCTCCAGCCCCAGCTCTACCTCTTGTGTAGGTTGAATGACAGTGAGAAAAATTCTTTTTTATTAATAATTTATTTTATTTTATGCATATGAGTGTTTTGCCTACATGTATATACATGTACCATTTACTTGACCAGTATACAAGGAAGACAGAAAAATGCACCAAACACCTGGAACTGGAATTGCAGACAGCTTTGGGCTGCCATGTGGGTGCTGGGAACCAAACCTGGGCCTCTAAGAAAGTAGCTGAAGCTCTTAACCACTGAGCCATCTCTCTGGCCCTGATAAAAATTCTTAATTTCTGATGCATGCATATAACAACCAGAAATTTAGGGGAACAGGCTCAGAAGCATCATCCACTGATGTGCAGAGATTCAGCTGATCTACTGGTAGTCAATTGTTGCATTTTGAACTAACTCAGAAGCTGAATTCTAAGTTAAAACAGAAAGAAAAAACAAAAAGATATTCTACAATCAGAAAGGCTGTTTTTACATTAAAAAAAAATATTAGACTTAGAGACTGTAGAGATTTAGCAGAGGGACCTGAGTTTGGTCCCCAACACCCATGTCAGATGTCTTACAACTGCCTGTAACTTCAGTTCCTGGGAGTCCAATTCCCGCTTGTGGTCTCCTGCACACACACACACACACACACACACACACACACACACACACACACACACACACACACACACACTTTACACTTAAAAATAAAACTAGGAATTGAAAGGGTGGCTCAGTGGTGAAGAGCACTAGCTGCTCTTCCAGAAGAGCTACATTTGGTTCCCAGCACCCACTTGGTGGCTTACAACCATCTGTAACTTCAGCTCCTGAAGATCTGATGCCTTCTTCTGGCCACTGAGCACTGCACACATGTAGGTAAAACATCAATACATAGTATTAAAGTAAGTGGAAAACAAAATATTTTTAAAAGAGACTATTAGATATAACCACCCATCCTCTCCTATTAGAAAGTAGTGCAAGAACTGGGATGATAGAATTTCAATAGTGGCAAATACTGTCATCAGTGCCTGTGGTGGTATGGTGCTCCCCAAAATATTGTGCACCCTAATAAATTTATCTGGGGTCAGAGAACAGACAGCCACTAGATACAGAGGCTAGAAAATGGTGGCACTCACGCCTTTAATCCTAGCATTCCAGAGACAGAAATCCCTCTGGATCTCTGTGAGTTCAAGGCCACATTGGAAACAGACAGGCATGGTGACACATGCCTTTCATCCCAATAAGTGAGCCTTTAATACCAGGGAATGATGGCAGAAAGGCAAGATATATAAGGCGTGAAGACCAGGAACTAGAAGCATTTGGCTGGTTAAGTGTTCAGGCTTCGAGCAGCATGGTTCAGCTGAGACCCCTTCTGGATGAGGACTCAGAGGTCTCCAGTCTGAGGAAACAAGACCAGCTGAGAAGGTGGCCAGGTGAGGTTAGCTGTGGCTTGTTCTGTCTCTCTGATCTTCCAGTGTTCACCCTAATAACTGGCCCCAGGTTCGTTCTTATTACTAAGACTCTTTAAGATTCATGCTACAAGTGCCTTTATAAAGAGTTGCTTTTTAAAGATTTTTTCCTTTGTTTTTATTTTATGTGTGTGGATGCTTTGCCTGCATGTATATCTGTGCATCATGTGTATGCAGAGTCCAAAAGATGGAGCCAGACCCCCTGGAACTAGAGTTGTAGACAGCTGTGAGCCACCACGTGGGTGCTGAGAATCAAACCTGGGTCCTCTGAAGAGCAATAGCTGTTCTGAACCCCTTGGCCATCTCTCCAGTCTTCCATAGTCAGTTTCTGACAGAGGGTATAATTCATTTTTAAACCAACACAGACTTCTAAGTCACATGTGACTTTTAAATTTTTAATTTAACTTCAAATTTCTTAGAATGAAAAAATTAGCAAACATAAAACTTGAGGAAAGGGAAAAGAGAGAGAAGAAAAGAATCAAGAAAGGAATTGGAGCTGAATCTTAGCATGAAAGGGGTCTAGGATTAAAATTAGTTATTAAAGGCAAACTAAGCAATGTTTTCAAAACACTTTAAATTCCATGGCTGAAAGTTCACATTGGAAGATTACTTTGAAATACAAGCACTATAAAGGCCTTGAGAAGTGGTCAGCTAAAGAAATACATTGACTGGAAATGTAACACAGCTGAAGAACTCTTGCCTCAATGTGGGAGGAACTGGACCCAGTCTTCAGCACCAAGAAAAATAAAATTTAAAAGAAAGAAAGAAATGCCCATATTGTTTTAGTCTTCTGTTTCCAAAATCTTAGAACACCTCTGGACACTGCTGAGCTAGCCTCTTAGCTAAGACTCTTCAAGTATCTGGCTTCCTCCAGACTGTCACATCCCCTGGCATCCAGTTATTACCTTCCACCGTCATGTGTTGTGTCTCCAGTAGACTTCATGCCATTGAGGGACAGGCATTCACAAACTTTCTAGATGGTCCACAGAGCCTGGTCATCCTTAGGACCTAGCTAAAACCCCTTATCTAATCCTTTTGGGTAGAATTAATCATCTCATTATCCAGGACACCATAACACCGTGTGGTTTTGTCTCTGCTAGAGACTCTGTTTGAGTCTTCTATTGCCCTTTAGAATTCTATAAGAATATATGTACTACATACAAGAATCCAGCTCTTACATCTACTGTTGAGTGTCATAATTACATATAATTGGCCTCCAAAACTAGGTTTCAGCTCTTCTGAAATCTTATAATCTTCCATTGAATTCTATAAAATGTTTTACACAGAGTAAAGCAAATATATTTCCCATTTGAATTAAACGATGACCCAGAAAATGGAAATTATTTGAAGCAACTCTAGGAGAGAGGAGAGTGTGCTCACTTCCTGAACTCCCTCCTCCATCTAGGTCTGTCCTTGTTCTAAACTTCTAAGATAAGATGAAACAGTGTGCTTTACACCCTCTCAAATTAAAACATCTCAAAGAATGATCTATTTGTGTTTTAATGATCTCCAAGAACTGGATCATATGTATCTTATTAGCACAGAATTCGGATACTTCAGTATAACCAGTTAGCGTGTGGTGCAGCTAACAAATGCATTTGAATAAGTGTAAAAAGTCAGTAAGCATAATTCAAATCCAAAATGTGTTAGCAGTGGTTTTATTGGTCTGTATCACCAGGAGGATTTCCTCTCCACTTAGTTCACTTGCACTGGCACAGCTTTGGGGAAATTAATCTACAGATAATGCTTTATTTTAAATTGAGCCGTGGAGAGAATCCTATATTTCTTATTTATTACCTTATTGTCTTCCATCTGATTTCATAGGAAAAATATTTCCCAATAAACTGCAGTTAAAACTTCAGCAAGAGGGAGTCCACACAGAGAGCTTATTAAATGCTGCAGCTCTCCGCACACATAAATACCAGGAACCAGAAAGCCTGCCTCGCTTCCCAAGGAGCACGGCTTTCCATAGAGCACGGCTTTCCACGGAGCACGGCTTTCCACTCGCGTCCACCGTGGCCACGCTCCAGCTCTCAACAAGTTTCCAGTCCTTTCAGGTTCCCCAGTTCCCCCTTGCCACTCCTAAAAATGGGCCTTCTTCCTGTTTCGATCTAAATATTTGCCAGTTCTAGAAGACTTAACCTATTTTTGACTACCTCATTGCTGCAGATTGTGTTTTACACTTAAGGAGTAACAGGAACATCGGAACTCCCGGTGTGTGGGATCTTTATGCCTCCTTCTCTACGCTTTTATATTAATTCATTAACAAAGAATTTATGAAGAGTCAAGAACGCCAGTGCATACGCTGCTCATCGCATCTTTTCTCCGCAGGCACAGGGAAATTCATTTGAAGAGCGCACAGATTGGTAAATTGCATTTAACATTTACTAAGCACTGCGGTAATCTCTTTATATATGTGAGCTCACCTAATCCTAACAGCAATTTCGCCGCAGATATCATTAACTCCATTTTATATTCTAGATATATAGGAGATAGATAGATAGATAGATAGATAGATAGATAGATAGATAGATAGATAGATAGATAAATAGGTAGAGAGAGAGAGAGAGAGAGAGAGAGAGAGAGAGAGAGAGAGAGAGAGAGAGAGAGAGAGAGTAGAAAATTGGGACATATATGGCTAGTTCACTGGCCCCAGATAAAACAGCTAATAAGTAACAGATATGGCATCTGGCTCCATATCCTACACTTTTTAGCTATAACACTATATTCCTTCTTTTGAAAACAAGAAAATATCAAAATTTCAGCTTTAAATGATAATGCATTTTCCGTATTTCTGAAAAAAAAAACTTTATATAAATAAGGCTTTAAACACGTAACACTAAAACTGGAAGGAGAAAAAATCAAAAAGGAATGGCATTGGGTAGCCGCTGCTGTAAACTGCAGGCCTCTTAGTGGCTACCCGACAGCCAGCATCAGTTGGCTATTTTACATGTTTAGCTGGTATCAGATTGACCTCACATTATGTCGTTTGGACAGCCCTTCGGCAGGCTGTGCCTGTCAAAAAGATGGCATTGGTGGCAAGCCAGAAGTCCTGTCCCCTCACAGGAGGGACTTGGCGGCCTTTTCTAACCTCCGCTGGCCTGGGGGGTTAGCTACCTAGGGTTCCTTCTCTTCTTTTTCTGGACAGAGGCTCCCTCTACTGGCGCAGCTGCCATTGCAGGCCTCGGGACTCGGGCGGTTTAAATGGTGACATTCTGCAGCAGGGACTGTAGAAGCCGACCTGAGAAGCCGCTAACAGTGCAGAGCCTTCGCCCATCTCCACTCCTGGCTTGGCTGTAACATCACTATGATTTTGTTTCAGGACGGACACTGTCAGGCATCTGCGGTGTGAGTTCTGTTTAAACGAGGTACTTCAAGACTGACAGCCTCCAAGCCCGGAAGACCTCAGTTAGATCTCTGGTTCCCACCGGGTAGGAGAGAGTCAACTCCCACAGGTTGTCCTCTGACCTCCACACGCATGCATGGCATATGCATATACTCACACACACGATGTAGATAAATAAATGTTGTTTGGTTTTTTTTTTTTAATTTAAGGACTAGCTTGACTCTTTTCAGTTTATCAGAGTAAAGTGTTACACTAGTCCAAGTTAAAAGTAGACCCCAAATGGTAACAGTACGTAAGCTGTGAAGTTTTTCTAACTTGTGCCAAGGGACAAAATAAAATTCTGTTGATTGCAAACAGGAAAGCCCAACAGCACTTAAAGCCCATGTATCCCAGCTGATCATCCTGTATCAGGACAGGCATATGGCCTCCTGCTGGTTGCCTTGTAGCTGAACTACTTCTCTGTATCTAGATGTTCAGTCACAGTACCACTGCAAGCAAATTTCTTCCTAACCATCTTTACAAGTTGCATTGGCTATTCTTGGCTATCAACTCATCTACATCTGGAATTAACTAAAACCCAAAAAAGGAGGGCCCACCTGTAAGGAACTTTTGCTTAATTTGAAATAAGATTCACTTCTAAACCAGATCTTGAGGCAGGAAGACACACCTTTAATCTGGGTCACACCTTCTGCTCGACATGGAAGAAGGAAGCTTTTGCTCTTTGCCTGCTTGCTCTCACCTGGGTAGCAAGGCCATTCCATCACTGCAAGCCTATTTCTTTAGGATTCTAGCACATACTGAAGGCCACCTCAGACATCCAGCCTTGTAGACTGAGCAACTGCTCAATTCTTGGACTTTCCAGGCACAGCCAGCCATTTTTGAATTAGCTGGACCACAGCCTGTAAGTCATTCTAATAAATCCCCTTTCTATATATATATATAAAGATTCATTCTATAAGTCTGTTATTCTTGAGAACCTTGATTATACTACACTAGTGTTCATCATAATCAGTGACCCCTGAGACAGTAGTAAGGATCCTATTGCTAATTTGTTAAAATCTTGTATGAATCTAATCCTCCGGGCAGGAAGTACATACCTTCTTGCTTACCCTTTCCTTAGCCAAACTTAACCCTTTCCTCAACTAGGATTTGGTCTTAGGCTTCAATACCCATCTCTGTTGGGTCTTCACCACTTGGTTCTAGAAAGAATCAACTAACTTGGTTTCAAGAGAATCCTCACTTTTGCTTTCTTATCATCTTCCTGCTTCTATGTCTGATCACTCTGGCCTGGCCTGCTTCTGGGTCTGATCACTCTGGCCTGTATACAGAAAGCACACTAGGAAGTCATGTGGCCAGACTGTCCCTTACAACCTTTCTGTTTCCTCTTAAGAATTTCCAAGCACTGGTCTCTTTTTTGCTTCTTGACTATGAATCTACATTTTTCTGTATTATATGTGGAACCCAGGCCAGCTCCATCCTCTATCTTTCACCAATTATGATCATTCCCAAATAAACCTTGTTTTTATCAGATTAAGTGTTGTCTCTACTTGGTTTCTGTTTAACACACTCTACTGAAAATCCCTCTGAACTGCAAAGCAAAGAGCTAACCTCTTTATTAGACCACATCTATCTTATAAATATATTAAAATATATTTGACCATTATCTACAAAGATAGAAAGATATCAAAGTAAGGGTTGCATCCCTCCAACTAAGCCACTGAAGATTAGGGGTATGAAAGTGAAGAGATAAATAAGTAAACCTGAAGAATTCTGCCTGAGGGTGGAAACAACTATGTGGATGATAACCAGAATATAACTTACTGAAAGCAAATCAATGGAAAAATATCAAAGCTGACATTGACAAAAAATAGAAATGTATTCTGTCAAATATAAAGTTAACAAAAAACCCTGTAAGGCTGGTGTTTTAAAGTTTGGTTTAGACAATCTCAATACAACACTTAGGAAGAAAGGGATGATAAAAGCCATATACATTGCCAAGGAAAGTCCATCCACCCAAGTCTACTTCTGATGTGAATATGAAGGGTAATGAAGAAGAAAGACCTTGGAGAAGGGAACCCAAGAGCCATGAGGAACAATTACCAAAGGAGATCCTCTTCACAAGAAGATTCTGGCCCAACAAAAGACTGCCTTCCACTTCTGGGTTAGGAAAACCCCACAATGCTTACTTACCTAACAGATGAGCTGAATCCATGCCCTGAGACTGCTACATATTTCCTACCCATGTTTCTCCCAAGCAGAAATTTTCTTTGTGTTTTCCTACTCCTGCCTCACCTTCATTGAAGAGCAGACTGTTTTTCCTCCTGCTTCATGTCAGTGGTCCACAACTACACACTTCTCTCCCCAATGGAGAAGACTGCATCTGAAACAGAAATCTCAAAAATGAAAGTAGACACAACAAAGTTAATGGACTGCCTGCCTTAGGGTTGAGCTAGGGGTATACGTTCTATGTACAGGAAGATTGTGAGAAGGATCCTATGTGGCCATCAAGGCTAGCAGTGGCAAAGACTGCTCTATGCTCATCAGAGCCTCTTTTACCAAGTACCTGCTGGGCACAAGCTGGACCAAACTTTCCTAACCTGTCCTACATTCTGATGGAACAGGGTAGGGTTGCATTTGGCCATTAAGATGTAGTGACATGTAAGCTAGGCTTGTAAAAGCTTCTTCCTTTCTTTCCTATCTCCTGACCAGATTCAGTGATCAGAGTTCCAAGGCTTTGGAAATGGTGGAGTCACAAAATAAAACAAACAGCAGAATACCTGAGTCCTTGTATGACCATGAAAAGATGAAACAAAATATGATGGTGGGAATACGATTGGCAAGAAGGTGAGAACATTTTCTAAAACCAAAGGATAATGTCTGTCAAAGCAAATTTGGAGACAGAAAATAAGGCTATCAAGACTATCAAAAGAGAAGCCCAAACTGACTCCGAACTCAACTCCACTGAAAGAAAGGATGAAAGGGGGTTTCCTGTTTTAATTTTTAATAGCATGTATTATGTGAAATCGTGGGTTTCGTTATTAAATTTGCATATATACACACAATGCGTATCTATTTTATTCACCCCCACTGCTCTCTTTGTCCCCCTTCTGCTCCCACTAATCCTCTTCCTTTTCCCAACTACTTCTGCTTCCATGTCTTAGTGTGAGTGTGTGTGTGTGTGTGTGTGTGTGCGCGCGCGCGCACCAGCCAGTGAGTTTCATTAGGATTATTTATAGGCATCTCAGCAGTGGCTACGCTGCCAAAGAAAATATCTCCCCTTCAGATGAGAGGGATTGTTTCTGGTTTGAGACTTTGTGGCAGTTTTTTGTTGTTGTTGTTGTTGTTGTTTAATAAAAACAAAAAGAAGGGGCTAGAGAGATGGCTCAACAAACAGTTAAGAGCACTATTGTTCTTGTGGAGGACCCAGGTTCAGTTTCTGGCACCCACATCATGGCTCACAATCATCTTTAACTCCAGTTTCAGGGGATCTGATCCCTCTTCTGGCCTCTGAGGATACCAGACATGCATGTGGTATACATACATACATACATACATACATACATACATGCATACATGCATGCATACATGAAAGCAAAACAGTCTTACACATAAAAATAAATAAATCTAAATTTTAAAAAATTAAGAAGAACCTTCAAGTGATGATAAAGGCAGATCTTAGGGAAGAGGCTGTGAATCTGACCCAGGGAACAACCAGTCCAGGGTGGATCATGTCAGGAAACATTTCTAGTCTTCAAGTTGGTCGAATATTTTTGGTATTTTTGGTATCTGGGAAGAAGTCTTAGAAATTAGTAGGTAAGTTGAAAGTGAATGGATAACTATATTAAAACCTGAACAGGTAAACAAAATGGAACCAGACAGATATTAATCACTGGGAAAATAAAAGTGCGTAAGAAGGGAAAATGATCTCACTGTGTGTGGTGGTTTGAAAGAAAATGGCCCCAAAGGGTGTAGCACTATTGAGAGGTGTGGCCTTGTTGGAGTAGGAGTGGCCTTGTTGGAGCAAATGTGCCACTGTGGAGGTGAGCTTTGAGGTCTCATATATGCTCAAGCCACACCCAGTATCTTAGACCATTTCCTGTTGCCTGTAAGTCAAGACGTAGGACTCTCAGCTCCATCTCTAGCACCATTCCCGCCTGCAGGCCACCCCTTTTCCTCCATGATGGTAATGGACTGAACCTCTGACCTGTAATCGGGCCACCACAATTAAATGCTTTCATGTATAAGAGTTGCTGTGGTCATGGTGCCTCTTCACAGTGACAGAAACCCTAACTAAGACACTGAGCTAAATATCTCACCTCTGAAGAGGGTTCTGGGTTTGCAGTAATAAAATGATTGGTGTTGTTAACCTAAAACCACACTGAGGGGATGGGGGCTAGGTAGAATGCATACTGGTGGGGATGCAAACAAAATAACTAAATAAAGTTCTGGCCTCTCCTAATGCAATGAGAGATCAGATTCAGTTTAACGTAGGCACATACAAGTTGTCATTACTGGAAAAGAATAGGAGGCAACAGTGACAATGGGGGTTGTTAGTTTTAGACTGAAGAAAAAGTCTTGTGTTCATGAACAGTTTGATAAAAACCACAAGTTAGTTCATTAAAAGGAGAGAGTAAGAAGGGGCTTTCTATATCATATATTAAAGTATGCTATTGGTCCATTGTATCCAATTCAATGTGTCATTACATGTAAACAGTGAAACACAAAACAGCTTAAATCCAAAAGGTGCTCACAACAGGTAGTTATAGAAAAAATAACATTTAAATGCCACAGGGACAGACAAGACGGACATAATTTATCACTCATCCCAAGGAAAACAAATCCCACCTTTGTCTAACTTTATATATAAAATAAATTGCTCAACAAATGACAAATATAAGAGTGAGCAATTCTAAACTTAGGATAAATTGAAAAGGCTACAAAGAGATCTATAATTGTATATTAACAGTTTTTTAAAGTTGGCTCATTTAACTTTATAGAAATTAATTATTAAATGGTAAAATGCCCTAAAATGAGTAAAAAGAAATAACAAGTTTGAGAAAAGTACTTGTAGCATATACATTGGAAAAATTATTAGTCTGTGACATTAGGAGTCCTCAAAATTGACAGCAAAGTCACAAATAGCAAAATACAAGCAATTGATGGGATCTAGTAATTTACAGAACAGAGGTCATAACTGGTAAGTAATCTACAAAGATATGCTGGAACTTTCGGGTAGTCCAAGAAAAACAAGTTATATTATGCAGTTGTATATCCATCGGATGAGCAAATTCTGAGTTTGGTGACCCTGGTTGGTGAGGCTCCCAGAAGGCGTCACTGGCAGAAATGACAGTGCCTGGACTGTTTTCAAGATGCAGTTTGTTCAGAGTTAAAGTTGATGCTGCCTCAGACCAGCAATCCCTTGAGAGAGTGTGGTATCATTGCAGAGACCTTTTTCTGAAGAATTGTCTGAGGGGACAAAAAAATGGCAACCAAGCTGGATTTTTTAATGACACCATTGATAAAAACAGCTGCTTTTGGGGGGATTAACTGCAAAATCAGTGGACCAACACACTCAGCCCCATTTAACACTGCTCTTGACTTGTCAAAAAAGTGTGTGTGAAAGTGTATGTGTGTGTGTGAGTTCATATGTATGTGTGTGTGTGTATATGTGTGTGAGAGTGTGTGTGTGTGAGTGTGTGAGAGTGTGTGTGAATGTGTATGTGTGTGAGTGTGTGAGAATGTGTGTGAATGTGTATGTGTGTGAGTGTGTGTGCATGTATGTGAATGTGTATGTGTGTGAGTATGTATGTGAGTTCATATGTATGTGAGTGTGTGCAAGTGTGTATGTGTGTGTGAGTGTGTATGTGTGTGAGCCTGTGTATGAGTATATATGTGAGAGTTCATATGTATGTGAGTGTGTGCAAGTGTGTATGTGTGTGTGAGTGTGTATGTGTGTGAGCCTGTATGAGTATATATGTGTGAGTTCATATGTATGTGAGTGTGTGCAAGTGTGTATGTGTGTGAGCCTGTATATGAGTATATATGTGTGAGTTCATATGCATGTGTGTGAGAGTGTGTGTGTGAGAGTGTGTATGTGTGTGAGCCCTTATATGAGTATATATGTGTGAGTTCATATGCATGTGTGTGACAGTGTGTGTGTGAGGGTGTGTGTGAGTGTGCGCGTACATGTGCATGTGTGTACATGTGAAGATGAAAGGACAGCCTCAAGTATCATTATTCAGGTATTGTCCACTATTTTTTTTTCTTTGAGACAGCCTCTTCACCAAGCTAGGACTCACAAAAAAGACCACACCAGCTGGCAGTGAGCTCCAGACGTCCATCTTGTGGGATTACAAGCCTGTGCCACCACAATTAGCTGGGTTTTTTTTCACTGGTTTTAGGACCTGAATTCAAACCCTTACACTTACAAGACAAGCACCTTACTGACCAATCTCCTCCCCAGCCTCAAGAGAGCTAATACCTTCTTTCCACCTTCTTCTTTGCAACCTGTCTCTTGATTTCACCCACCCAAACACTTATAGATCTCTAAAATCCATATCAGAAAAATCCCTGACACACCAGGGCAGCCTCCTAGCCAAAGCTTTTCACCAGAGAAAAATGATTATTTATATTCCCTACACTCAGAACTGTTCTCATGAATGTGCTGTCTCCCATTAAACCACACTTCCTCTACTGAGGCATTGCCTTGAGATTCCAGGATATTGGGTGGTAATTATATAGTAAATGGCAGGGATGGCTTGCATAATCCCAGTCGTATATAACAAAATTCATCTATCTTTCCCTAGAAAGGCTTACACAGTTTTCAACAGGTTATGTCCCAATTGGTGGGAGAAAATGTTTCTCTCTGATCTGCAATTTCCATGTTTCACTGATTAAAATAAAAGTACTTTTAAGCTGTATTATTATAGTGTAGTAAAGTAGAAAGCAGGTTATAATTTTAAGTTATTTACTCGAATGATAAAATAAAGGATAAAAAGAGGAAAAAATGTAAAACAAATAACAATGAGCCGAGAAAATGGTGGAACCACTCCATATCGGGAACTATAAAGTTTTAAATATAATTTATAAAGAAAGTATTCTAGTTTCCTTTTCTGTTGCTGTGGTAAAACACTCTAATCAAAAGCAACTTGAAGGAGAAAAAGGCTTATTTGACTTACACTTCCCAGGTTACAGTCCATCACTGAAGGAAGTCAGAACAGGAACCCACTTGCTGCCAAGGAAGCATAAAAGAAATCATGGAGAATGCAGCTTGCTGGCTTGCTCCCTAGCTCACACCTCAGACCCTCCTGCTTGAGGATGGTGCCACCCATAGTGGGCTGGGCCCTCCCACATCAATCAAGACCATCCCTCACGGACGTGGCCATGGGCCATTCTGACCTAGACAAACCCTCTATTGGGACTCCCTTGGATAACTCTAGGATTGTGTCAAATTGACAGCTGAAGCTAACCAGGGCAGAAAGTATCTTTTTGGTAGCTTCTAAAACTTAAGAAATTATCCAATGGACTACTGTTTGCTTGCATTTGTCCAATACCCATGTATATGAAAGATGGATGCCAATATACCTCCATGAGCAAGCCTTTCTCTAAGATAGGTTCTGAAAGCACTGGAAATATATTAGCTCATAAAATCAAGTTGCTGCTACTCTTACTTGGGAGCTTACTGAGAAATAAGTCTCTATAAGGTTACAGCATAAGTAAAGATAATAGAAAGCATCTTGAGAATATCACACAAAAAAGAAACCATATTTCTCTGCTAATGGGAAAAATCACATTACATGAAGTCTTTCAAGGAAGAGATGTATTGAGTGCACCATGAACTTGAGGGTACTATGCCAAGAAAAAGTAAGTCTCTGGGTAAGTTGATTTAAAGTTATAGTACCTTGCCCTCCCTCTATTCCATACGGCATTTATTTCAGCAACTTGGAACTCTAAAGTGAGCTCTTATCATACAGACAGAAGTTATCTTGATCTCGGAACTGCAACTTCCTGATTAAAAATGAATCTGTATGAATAACAGTTAACAGCAACCAGACTCCAGGTCACAATTCTACACCCGGAGCTGTCACCAGCTGACCTTCAGTAAATCCCAAGAGACTATCTCTCTCATATAACATAGCTAAAGTGGATGATCTCTAAGACTGCTAGAAATGCAATGGCTTTGTGGATGCTTGCAATAAGGACTAAGAAGCAAACAGCATTTTCTAGATGGATGCAACCAAGAGAACCCCCCTCTGCCTCACATTCTCTTGATACACAAGGGTCTTTCTCATTGACCTTTCCTTCATCTTTCTCCCAATTCCTTCATTACACTCCACTATCCACCATGCTCTAACAATAATAACAAAAGTACACAGTGAATTCTTTCTATGTGAAATACCATGAAGAGCATTTTGATAGAGTTTACCTAATCCTGACAACCATTGTATGACATACATGAAAATATCTTCTCATTTTACAGTCTGTGAGCATGGAACATGGAAAGATAGCTTTTCTTCCATCCTAGCGTGATGGTTTGAAAGAAAACGGCCTCTAAAGGGAGTGGCACTATTAGGAGGTGTGGCTTTGTTGGAGTAAATATGGCCTTGTTGGAGAAAATATGCCACTGTGAGGGTGGGCTTTGAGGTCTCATGTATGCCCAAGCCACTCCCAGTGACTCAGACTACTTCCTGTTGCCTGCAAGTTAAGATGTAGGACACTTGGCTACTTCTCCAGCACCATGTCTGTCTGTGTGCCACCATGTCGCATCATGAAGACAATGAGCTCAACCTCTGATCAATTAAATGATCTTTCCTTTATAAGAGTTTCTGTGGTCATGGTGTCTCTTCACAGCAATTGAAACTCTAACTAAGACAGAAGTTAGTACCAAAAACTGGGTTATTGTTGTGATAGGCCTGACCATGTTTTTGTTTGGAGGATTTCAGACTTTGGTACTTTTGGTTAGGATAGCAGTGGAATGTTTAAGTACTGCTTAATGGGCCATACTAGTAGGAGCATGGAAGACAATGGTGCTAAGAATGATTTAAACTGGGGGTAGGGGACTGGGTCAAGAGGCTTCAGAGGAGAATTTTTGTTTGTTGCCTAGAGATCATTCTTGTCATATTTTGGTGAAAAATGTGGCTGCTTTTGACCCTTGTCCGAAGAGTCTGCCTGACGCTAAAGTAAAGAGATTTGGATTAATTCCATTGGCAGAGGAAATCTCAAAACAGACTAATATAGACTCTGTTGTGTGATTATTAGTGTCCGTGCTTATACAGATTTATAATGAAAAAGAACAAGGTTAGGAATAAAAGAACATCAGGATGTGGAATGGAGCTAAGTCCTATGTTCAAGGAGATAAAACAGCTTAAGAAATGGAATAAAGAGAGTGGGACCTCAGAGCAAGATCCCACCCAGCTAAGTTTCCAACCTGTGAAAAGAATTAAAGAAAAGCTTAGAGCAGGGAGTGGTGGTGCACTCTTTAATCCCTGCACTCGGGGGGCAGAGGCTGGTGGATCTCTGAGTTTGAGGCCAGCCTGATCTACAGAGCAAGTTTCAGAACAGCCAAGCCCAGGCAGTGAAGGTAACCACCAAAAACAGAAAGCTGGCAAAGATGAAATTGAAACATCTCTGAGTTCAAGGCCAGCCTTGTCTACAGATACGGTTCCAGGACAGCCAAGCTTAGGCAGTGAAGGAAACCATCAAAAACAGAAAGTTGGTGAAGATGTGTTTGAACAAGGGGCCCGTGTTCTACCCCAGTAAGCAACAGAACTCAGCAGATTCAGCCATGTGGTTCTGGACAGAAAAAAAGTGAGAGGGGGGAGGCTATGGAATTCGCCTTCTCAAGTAAGGAAAGCATGTGTCAGTTGTGTCCCTGGGTGGAGGCCTGGAGAGGCCATGTTGTGAAGCTGTGAAGGTGAAGAAGCATGCATTGCCTTGGAGACCCCAAGATGTTGGAGATGCCAGAGCATGGGATATCTGCTGAGGAGAGCTACTAACAGAGAATGGAAGCAGCCCAAGGGAGAGAAGTTTGTTGCAGTCAACAAAGCTGAAAGGAGTTGGAGATCTGAAGAGAGTTTTGATATCAGACATGGAGATACAGAGTTTGTAGTTTTCCCAGCTCATTTTTGGTCTTGTTTTAGTCCAGTATTTCCTTACTATGCTCCCTTCTCTACATTTTAGAACAGTAATGTATATCTTGTGCCATTATATGTTAGAAGTATGTGATCTGTTTTTTTTATTTGATTTTATGGGAGATTATAGTTAAGAGATTGCATGAATCTCAGAAGAGACTTTGAACTTTAGATTTTTAAATAAGTTTGATATTTTTAAATAAGTTTGATATTGCTATAGGCTATGGGGACTTTTGAAGTTGGACTAAAGGCATTTCTGCATTATGTACGGCTACAAGCCTTTGGGGGCCAGGAACTGGAACATGATGGTTTGAAAGAAAATGTCCCCCAAAGGGAGTGGCGCTATTAGGAAGTGTGGCTTTGTTGGAGTAAGTATATCCTTGATGGAAGAAGTGTGTCACTGTGGGGGTGGGCTTTGAATAGCAATAGAAACCCTAACTATTGAGGTGGGCTTTAACAGAAATAGAAACCCTAACTTTGTTGTGGGCTTTAACAGCAATAGAAACCCTAACTGTGGGGGTGGGCTTTGAACAGAAATAGAAACCCTAACTTTGGAGTGGGCTTTAACAGCAATAGAAACCCTAACTATTGGGGTGGGCTTTAACAGAAATACAAACCCTAACTAAGACACCATCTGTGACATAAATATTCAAGTGTATACAACAGAATAAGCATTATGCTCCTTGAATGAAGTCTGTAGCTAGGACGAGAACAAAAACATCACATGAGTGAACTTCGAATGACTCAGCATACCGCTGCTGTTCATGATTCTTGAACCTGTCCAGTGCCTCAGGCAAGGCTTGAGCCTCGCCTGCCTGCAATAACCTATGCAGATCTTGGGGTATTTCAATAGTAATTAAGGTCTGTTTATCTGGACCAAAGACAAGATTTCTGAATTCACAAACACTAATAATTAACAGCACACAGTCACCATGTTTTGATCACAGTGACTTTCTTCCCCTGATAATTAATTATAAATTCATTTGCTTGTATTTAAAGATGAGTTTCTCTTGTTTCTATGTATGTGTTTATGTGCCTGTGTGAGTTTATGCAAACCATGCATGTGCAGGTGCTTACAGAGGCTACAAGGGGGTGTCGCATCTTTTGTGTCTGTGAGCCACCCAGTGTTGGTGCTGGAAACTGAATCAGGTTCTCTGCAAGAGAAGTAAGTGTTCTCAATCACTTAATCTTCAGTCCCCTTTACTTGTGTTTAAAAGCAATATAGAGCCTAGAGAGGCAGCTCAGCAGTTAGGAGCACCGGATGCTCTTCCAGAGGACCTGGGATCTTCTGGCCTCTGAGGGCAAGAGGCACACACAGGGCACACAGACACACATGCAGACAAAACACCCACACACCTAAGAAAAAATAAAATAGTTTTAAAAAAAATTAAATAAGTAAATAAAAGCAATACAACTATTGTAAAAGTTACAAGAACTATAGCAAGCATGTTATTGTGGTTAGGAAGAGTAAAAGTGTTTTGTATCCTCAAGTAGCTACTTATTCTCAGCAATTCTCAATTTGCTCATTGGTAAAACGATGAAAATAATTATTTTCAAGGTTCATTTGTTTTTGTCAATGAGGATTAAAGAAAGCAATCCATTTGAAACAATGAGCCACTAAATAAATATAAGCTACAGTTATGAATGCAGAAAAACCAAAGATAATTATTATATAAATATACACTTAATACATAAGTAAATACACAGATGCTAGAAAACAGAAGATGGATGAGTAGATTGGAAGTCATCCTAAATACACAGAATTTCATGCATATTCTAGACACGGAATGTCATTAAGTACCATAACACTCATAATACCAACCCAACCGCAGATGCCAAACTTCCATTTTACAGTAATTTGAGAAAGTTTATTAAAACAGCCACACCAGAGGCAGACTTGGTTAATGTTTCACTACAAAAGCCTCTGGGGCCACCTTGTGGTCACATGCGCAACAGCCAGCCTCGGAATCCAGCTCCATTAAATTGTGGGGTTCAAAGAGCAGGCAGAATGCTGAGGAGTGGCTTCCTTGCTTAGCCACTGGGAAAAGCCTCTACCCTCTCTCCAATGGAAACAGGACACAAAGTTTGCTGTTGCCCACAAACATGCCTCTGTGCCTTTTTATTGAATTATACACTCTCCCTGCACAGCTCCACTGGGTTCTTAAGGATTCTGCAGCTGCTGAGCCACAAGAAAAAGGCATTTCCATGATTAGCACAGGGGCACAGCCATATCTGAATGGAATGGCAGAAGTCACAAAGCCAGTACAGTCGTTTGGCAAAGATCCAGCAGAGCTGAGCCGCATGATGGCTGCCATGCCACCTTTGGTTTTCATCTCCACCTGTTACATACTTGGGGCACTTTTAATATTTGTACAATTTGAGGATATTGGGTTGATGGAAATTTTCTTATGAATCATGTATGCCTTCTCCCAGGAATGCTGCTTCTAAGCTTTGAGGCTATGAGACATTCTTGAAACATCTGTCCCTCTACTTGCACTGGAACAAGATATTCACAACAAGGTAAATTCAAAAAGGTCAACAAGATCCGGTGGGCTAGAGGAGTTGGCCACAGTTCAAATTACAAGGCTCTTCCCATTGTACACTCAGACAATTATGTGGCATACAACTCTGCCCTACATAGAGACATATTGATGAGTAAAGTATGAAGTGGAAAGGTGATAAAAGTATGAGGTGTCAGGACCTCCCTCTCTTAGAAGTTAGCTCATGTGGAGCCACTATAATGTCATATGACCAAGGAACAACAGAATGCCAAGATTAGACATACAGACAATTCTATAAAGATATAAATGTGAACATTGATTGTATTATGCCAGAATTTAAATAATAACTACATCAGCTTTAGCCTGAGGATTTTTCCTGGGCACTCTGACCACTAAGAGTTAATAATTCATTGCTTGAGACATGGCAAAATGCCCAGGGTGGTTGAAAATTTTGTTTTGGTCTAGTGTCCTTGAAGCAACCAAAACAACCAGCCTGAGTACAGGCTGTCATACGCCTCTAGATTCTCAAAAATTGGGTTATGGGGTTAATGAGTAAGAATGATAACTCTGTTTATTAATGATGTCAAAAATTGAGGGAAAATGATTGGAAATGATAGCTCTGTTCTGTGATAGTTTATTAATGATGACTAGAAGTGAAACACATGTCTAAAAACAAAAATGATATGACCCATGTTTTGGAACATCATGAATGTATCCCTGCTAACTAAATTCTGTATAAATAAAGGAACACTCTGGCTGCAAGTCAGTCAGGCTGCAAGATTCTCCCGACCACCATGGCCTGGCTCACTTCCTTCTCCCACCAACTCCTTACACCCTCTGCAGGACCCATGCATGGCCGGGGAATGGCTCCCGGCAGCACAGCATCAGAGAAGAACTGCAAGAGGGATGCCCACGTGACACATAGATAGAAATGATGGCTTTTGAGACACTGCCAGGGATTAAAAACAAACAATTGAGGACAGACCTGTAGCAAAGGCTGAATATAAGAACTCAAGCCAATAAAAAAATTTTGATCTCCAGTTACTGTAAGTCATGATCTTTTTGAAAGTCTTGAGATGTGAAGGGGGCTAGCTTTGAAGATGCTTATCCATGTGAAATCTCCCTGAATCACTGAAAGACCACAACCAGTGCTTGGCCCACAAACACAGTAGATCTGGGGGAAGCTCCCTGCAGTGTTTAGAATAGTCACTCCTCCGGGACACACTGTCTTTCTTCTCCCAGTATGGTAAGGGGAAAAATGTTCGAATGGGGAGTGGGGACTGAGTTCAAAGCATCCCCTCTCCATTATGTTATTTCTAATGATAAATTCCAAATTATCAAGCCACATCTTCTTCTTACACAGGCCCTCAATCCTTTTCCTATTATCTAATTCTTGGTTCTAAGTAATGTATTATTTCCAGTGAATTCAGTCAATCACAAACCTTGCCTCTCTGTTTCATCCACATAAGTGGTATGTGGTATTCACTAAAGGCAGGGAGCTAATCTTTAATTTTGGTAACTGCAAAGTTTATCCTTGTCATCCCAGCGGAATGGTCTTGACCTCGTGAGTTCTGAATTCAGTCATTATTATTGTCACTCCCCATAGTTTGTGTACATCTCCATTTACATTTCTCCTCTTTCTTCTAGTCCCCAAGAAAGAGCTGCTCCGGCTTGTGCTGTGCTGTGCCTTATCTCTCCTTCACTCACCTTTCTCCACAGCCCATTTCATTAGTTGCCCTCCTTTCCTTCCATCTTGAATCCCTGTCTCATCAGGTTCTTATCTTTAAGTCTGTTATTCTGTAGAGGGCCCCAAAACAGCTTCCTGCAGACCCTACCCAGTGGGGCCTGCGAAGGGAAAATACCTGACATTCCAAACATTCCCTATACCCCCAGACAAATGTCAGCCAATCAGAGTCCTGAACCCTGGAGATCCCCTCACCCTAACCTCTGCTATGATTTAAAAAAAAAAAAAAAAAAAAAATCCTGCCTGGGCTGGGGGGCTCTCTGCTCTCACTGCTGCATCGGACAGACAAAGGGACCAAGCTCAGAACTTGATGATAATAAAGACTTTTTGCTTTTATATGTGGGATTCAGTCTCCATGGTGGTTTTTTGGGGGTCCCCACGATCTGGGCATAACAATTCCACTACTGCCCCAACTGTCTCCTTCCTTTTCCCTGCCCTTTCTTACTTACTGGAAAACCATGATGAATATCTTTCTGTCCTTCCCCAGTTCTTTCTTGGTACATTAGTTCGGCTTCCCATCAAGGTCAGGTAAGGAAAGAATGGAGGAGCAGATGCTTCCATTTTGCTTTCTCTTTAACAAAAGCCTGTCCAGTGTTTGACTATACTCCTAGCCATGTATTTATTCCCATATATTTATACATAGATACAATCATTGGCTTGTATCTCCAAATATGCAGTGGGATTTGTCCTTAGCATGCTAGACATAAACCCACACTTCAAATGGCTTTTGAATGGCTTTCAAAATAATATAATAAAGCTGATAGGAAGTTCATACTTGGAGTAAAACATGGCTGTCCTGCTGCCTGCTTTCTGTTTGCTTGTGCTTTTATTACAGAGATTCGTCTTCCAAGTACAGTGTCTTCGCAGGAATCAAAGTAACTTAGTTGAATTTACAGGTTTTAGCACAACAATGCACGTAACACAGGATTCTTAATAAGTACTTATTAATCGGCTGAAGGAATATGCATTAGCACTTAGGTGTTTTTGTGTTTTAAACAAAAAAAGGATGAAACGGGAATCTAGGGTGGTATGAAAACTCAGAAAGGCTGCTGAGGTGAGGTCTGTGTCTCTGTGGAGAAATGATCTGCTCTGGGGAATGAGATAGCCCTGAGCCAGCAGAAATGCATGGAGAAGAATAGATACCACCTACTGTAGAAGGAAAGCTGAGCATGATTATTGTGAGGAAGTTGTCAAAAACGCAAGAAAGCTAACACAGGCTGGTCTTCTTAATGCCTTCGTGTTCTGGATCAGTGGTAAGGCGTGAGGCCCTGGGCCCAGAAGAAAGAAGGAAGGAGGAGAGGAAGGAAGGGAAGGGAGGAGGAGAGGAATTAATCCACCCTTGCTGGTTTTCAGTTAGGAGAAAGCTCTTAACTTCTGGGATTAAAATAAAATCAGCTTCTCTCGGGGCCAGGAGACCTGCGGTGGAGATCGGCAGGGCCCCACTAGCTATTTTTTTATTTTCTATCCACGTTAATGTACATCTCAAGAGGTTCAGTGTGGCGGGGCGGTGGTGGCGCACGCCTTTAATCCCAGCACTCGGGAGGCAGAGGCAGGTGGATCTCTGTGAGTTCAAGGCCAGCCTGGTCTACAGAGCGAGTTCCAGGAAAGGCACAAAGCTACACAGAGAAACCCTGTCTCGAAAAACAAAAATCAAAGAGGTTCAGTGTGATGATGATACAGCATGCACTGATCACATCCAACCTCTCTTTATCCTCCCCCCTCCCCATTATGATCATTCTTAGTAGTTGGGTTGTCTCTACTTTTCCTTTTACAGCGTATTACTCCATTTGCCGCTGAACTGGCAGTCCAAAGGTATACAGTGGTCCAGAAACTATTCTTCAAAGGAACATGGGTTCATCAAATCAGAATGTGGGGAAGTTCCAGAGCCTTATTAAAAACAATACACAGGGCAGGGACACAGCCCAGTCGGTAAAGTGCAGGTGTGAGTTACAGTTTCTGTCTGAGTCCAATCTGCAGAACTCACTTGGAAGGAAGGGTTGTTCCTGGAGGTGGGGTTACAGGGTTATTTTGAACTCCTCTTGATTCTTGCTTCGTGTGCCCCACCCCACACACACACACCTACTTATCCTCTGACCCCGACGTGCATGGTAACATTCGTCCACAGGTCTAGATGGATGGGTGGGTGGGTGGGTGGGTGGGTGGGTGGGTGGATGGATGGATGGATGGATGGATGGATGGATGGATGGATGGATGGATGGATAGACAGACAGACAGACAGACAGACAGACAGACAGACAGACAGACAGACAGACAGATAGATAGATAGATAGATAGATAGATAGATGTAATAAAGGTATTTTGTGCAACTTGTGTATACAGACTTATTTATGTGACCTAATTTATTTGGCTTGTGCTTTATGCAACTTTTTTTTAAGATTTTGGCCGGCAAAGAGGAAGACAGAGAGATAATGGGGGTGCGGGAACCGAATTTTCACTTTCGTTGTGAGCCTTAGCTCACTAACCAACCATTTCTCTAACGGTGGTTTTAATGGTTTTCTACCTTCATTAGAAATAAAAGCTGCAAGAGTCTATTTGTACCACAAGGTGGCAGCCCAGGATAATGTAATCTTTAATCTTCAAAGGTTTTTTTTTTTTTTTTTTTTTTTTTTTACATTATCTGAAGTCAAAAAAATTATACAGGGAGCCTTAAAACGTGCAATACAGTGAGGCATGGTGCTCAAGAGCCAGAGGCAGGTGGTCTCTATAAACCCAGGGCCACATTAAAAACCGTACACAGGGAGGGCGGAGACACAGCTCTGTTGGTAATGTGCTGTTGTTTCCTCCACCTTGTGAGTTACAGTTTCTGAAGTCCGAGTTCAGTCTGCAGGACTCAGAGGTGGAAGGAAGAATAGTCCCTGGCGTCGGAGTTACAGGGTTATGTGAACTCAACTTTTTCTTCTTGTAGCCCCACCACACACATTCACACACACATAGTTATCCTCGGACCTCCACATGTGTACTGTAACATTCTTTCACAAGCCTGCAATGAATGAATGAATGAATAACAAACAAATCAATCAATCAATCAATCAGTGGTGTACACAGAGAGTTCCAGGACAGTCAGAGAGTTCACTGTCACATTCTTTCATATACCTGCAATGAATGAATGAACGAACGAACAAACAAATCAATCAATAAATGGTGTACATGGTGAGTTCCAGGCCAGTCAGAGTTCACTGTAACATTCTTTCACATACCTGTTATGAATGAATGAACGAATGAACAAACAAATCAATCAATGGTGTACATAGAGAGTCCCAGATCAAAGTTCACTGTAACATTTTTTCACATACCTACAATGAATGAATGAATGAATGAACATATCAATCAATAAATTGTGTACATAGAGAGTTCCAGGCCACCCAGAGTTCATAATGAGATCTTGTCTCAGAGGAAATGGAATAATGAAACCAAACATGCATTGTTTGGCGCCCTGTGAATAAAGCATAGTCATGGAAAATGCGGCTGGGGGTTGTTTTTCTTTACATTTCCTAACCAGACTGGTTCTGGGAATGCTGTGCACAAAATTCCCGAGATGTTGCAACTGAGAACTTAGTAATTACCGAGTCTGCTTCCATTTCAGAGGAGTAGATCCCTGCTGACATTTTCTCCTTCTGAAACTTTCAAATATTGGCGGTAACTTTCTTTTTGGTTCCTAACACTTGATTGATCGGGGAAGCTGCAGTTAATCCGGGAAGCTGAGGCGGGAAGGAGTAAATTCGGGGTGAAAGTCACTGGCAAACTCAGATTCATTCTCTGGCTGCACTAACAGCTAGTTCTCGGAGAAACTGCTCCGCTGGGAGAGCGACCCACCGCGGATGGAGACCTGGGGTCACGCTCGTCACCCGGGAACCGGCGAGGTCCACCACTCCAGGTTCCATCCACCCCCGCAGTGGGTTTTCAGTGAGCCCTCCGGGTGACCCCGCTTCACCCTGTGCAGTCCGGGGAGCGCTGCAGTCAAGGGCTCGCCCACCGACCTCAGCAGGGTCAGGCGCAGGCCGGGTCCGCGCCGCGGGGGGCGCCCCACCCACGGCCGCCCAAGCGACCCCAGGTGAGCGGGAGCCGGCCGCCGGCAGGGGGCGCTGTGCGAGCGGCGGCCGCGGGGCGGGGTCTGCGGAGCAAGCTGCGTGCGAGCAGCGGGCAAAAAGCTCCGCGTGGGCTGCGAGTCCCAGCCGCGGCTCGCCGTCGGGTCCCACGGAGGAGCGGGTGAGTCCCTCGTGGGGTTTGCAGGCCACTTGCTCCCCGCCTCTACGGGCCCTGAGAAACTGTGCGGGCCTGGGAGGGGTGGCCGCGAGCCGGGGGGCGGTGCTGGGGGCAGCGCAGCTCTGAGCGGCCCTGGGGGTGGGGGAGCAGGTCTCGGGGGGAGCAGGTCTCCGGGGGAGCAGGTCTCCGGGGGAGCAGGTCACCGGGGGAGCAGGTCTCGGGGGGGGGGGGGAGCAGGTCTCCGGGGGAGCAGGTCTCCAGGGAGCAGGTCTCCCGGGGAGCAAGCAGGTCTCCGAGGCGCTAAGGCGCCAAGTTTGCGGTAAGATTGGGTTCAGATGGTAAGTTTGCCAACTTGGCGAAGTGTCCTCAAGTTTGCATCGCTTGATGAATGGCTGGTACCTTGTCGTGCTGTTTGTTTGGGCTTCTGGTCTCCTAGTTAGTGGAATTTTTCATTTTAAGTCCTTGGAACACCGGTCCTAGTCTTTCGGGATCTGGGTGGGATCAAGGCTTTTAAATAAGTTGCTCTGGTGAAATCAGCTGACTGGCGTTTGTAGACATGGAATTTAAGTACACTTCGAATTTGGTTACGCTGTTCAGTTGGAGTGGGGATGTGTCCACATCCCAATATTTAATCAAGGGAATTTATTTATCACTAATGTTCAGCACAATGCTTTTAGAGTCAGCACCGGGAAGAACACCATCTCCTCTCCCAAAAATTGAGTGTAGCAAAGCAAAAATACACTTGAAAGTGCCCAAGATGGGCCAGACACTGCAACCCACAATGTATTCCAGTCATTGGGTTTCTTGGATTCTCAACTCCTGGCCATAAACATGAGTCAGTTGGGCTGTGTCAATATTTAGCAAGAACAGCAAGCCAGCCATCCTTGTCCAGCAAAACAGAAATCATGTCAGAATCTATGCTTCGCTTTTTAATGGGGAGGGGTTGGTGAATACTGGGTGAAATCCTGCGTTCCTGACTTCCTCACACTGTGCTGTCGTCTCCTGCTGGGTTTGCCGGGCGGGCGGTCTGGTGGAACCTTTTCTCTTGTAGAACTTCAATCATATGTTTACCTAACGTCTAATGGGAGCCAGCGCATTTTATTTAACTGGTATTTTGTTTTCCTGGTTTCTGGGCACGCAGTCAACAATCACCCTTACTGACATGGGTGTTTTTCCTTGCTCCTCAGCATGGTACCACGCAAACAAATGGCGGGACACTTCTTCGGGCCACTCTGGCTTTCTACCCAGCATCTCTATGTAGTGGTTCTCTGTCAACAAGCACTGGCTGTGTGTCACAGGACTGGGTATAGAAGAGAGTTCTGATCCGTTTTCTCTGCTTCCTTTCCTGAGCCACCATCCTACAATAGCTACAAACTATTGTCCTTTTAGATGCATGGCATTACCACACAGTTCTTGCTGGAGTGTTTGCCTGTCCTCAACTAAAAGGTTTTTGAGAACAGACATCTCATTTAACTTTGTATTCCCTGTGTCTGACACCATTGTTCATGGTGTGTTTAATGAATTAACATTGGACAGCTATAGATTTATACATCACTCTCTTTACCGTACTGAACCACCAGAGCTAAAATACAGTCTAATCTTAGTAAGTTGTTTTCTGTGTTTTATTATGTGAATGCTACTCTATTTCTAGACACCCCTCCCAAACTACCCTCTTTATAATATTGGTTAAAATTACCAAATGGCATGAAATAATGTTTTTGGGAGACTATCAACCCCTCCAGGGCAGGCAGGCATGAAGTCTCATTCTTTTTCCTCTTTAGTGTCTATGTGGGCTTGGCCTTGTAAGTTGCTTGTTGAATGGCATACACTTTACTCAGAATTCTTTCAAATGACAATGGTCAACACCCAATGCAAACAAACAAAAAGGAAAGTATTAACTATGTAATTGAGAAATCCGAGGTCTGGTCTCCGGGACATTAAGTACTTAAACTATTGCCACTAGGGCTTGTCCTTCTTTATTTCTTGTTTGGTTTTTGTGTGTCAGTGTACTGTGTTCAAATGAAGAAGTCTTCCAGCTTACGCAGGGGGTGGCATGGTAGTTTTACACCACCCTAACTTAGCGACATGTTAAGGGCGTCTCTTCATTCTCTGCCACTTGGAGATGACATCAGAAGAAAAGGATTTAACTTCCACCAGACTTGACTGCCGTCCTAAGCTGCTCAGTGTCATCACAGGAATTAACTGTGGATGGCCAAGCCTGGGGCATCGTCCTACAACAAGAGGATCAATGTTACACAGGCCAATCAAAGCAGTAAATACAACCCTGTGTGTCATATAAATCCAAAAGATACTTAGAACCGGAAATATTTTGTTGTTTTTAAATAGTCACATAAGCACAATAAGATACTGTGAGGATAGATGCAAATTTGAACAGGAAGCTCATTCAGGTTTCATATACACTTCATATGCACATGCTTGGCCTGAGAATGACGTTCACTTACTGCTGGATGTGGTGACACACACTCTAATGCCAGCACTCAGGAGGCAGGGGCAGGAGGCTCTCTGAGTTTGAGGCCTGCTTTCCATAGCAAGTTCCAGGTGAGCTAGAACTGTATACTGAGACTCTGTCTAAAAAGTATACAATATAATGTATTTACTGTACCTGGAATTTCAGTGCATACCCTCACATGAGGTCATGTGTGGAATTTTCCACTTGTGTTACCATGTCAAGACTCCAGTTTTGCACTTTGGAGCAATTTTGTGATTTTCACATGAGGGATGTTCAACCTATATTCTCATCCTGAATGTTTCAAAATAGGTAATTCTGTAAATTTTTCCTAAAGCACCTTAACCAAAAAAAAAAAAAATGTTGGTGTTAGGGAAAGGTGTCTCCTCTATTCTTTGTGAAGTCCTGACCTTTAAAACTTAGAAAGTATTCTAAGTATTACAACCTATTCCTGGAAATAATTTTCCACTTAATAAAATATTACAGGCGGTCCAAACTTCCAAAGTATTTGGGATGTTTTCCACCAACATAACTGTTGTGTGTTTAACTTTTGTCTTTCATTTGACAAAGCACAAATTGCAGGTGTGATCCTTTAGGAGTGAATTTAGAGCTCACTCAAAACAATGAATAAGATGACATCTTGTTCCTCCTGAATAAAAAGGGCTAAACCAAGCCTGGACTGGGCTCTGTGAAAGCCCTTAAGGATCAGTTTTCCTTGTTTGGGGAAGTGTTTTGACTAGCTGCTTCTCCGTGAGATTGACTAAAAAAGTGGGCATGTCAGTGACTGAGCACAGCTCAGCACCCCATTGGAAATAGAGGAGCAGCCATGTTTTACCAAGAGGACTTGTCAAAAGGACAGTCTGGCAATACAGCCTTTTAGCCCTTGAAGCAACTATTAGGATTCACCTTAATAATCATGTCTCCTCTGTTCACTGCCTTCAGGAACATTTCAGATTACAAATCAGTTAATTATTGTTTGAGATTCCATCATCAATCCCAGGTGTCTATGAAACATGTGTCTTCCTGAAGTTCTGTATCAGTTACCTCAGGCCTCCACTGAGAGTATCATTACTCAAAACTAAAAACTGCATTCCTAATTCCATTTACCTTTAAGGGGAGTGGGCTTCCTTCTAACTGAGAATCTGGAGTTAAATCTTCCTGAAGTTAAAAAGTGACAGCTAATCTTTATGTTTCATATAGATACAGGTCATTTATTGGACAAATAGTTGGTGTTAATGCACTGGTTTGCCACTCTCTAAATGTACAGGCTATCCACTATCTGATTCTTAATTGCACCTATCTTCTCTCACTCTAAAGTGAATACTTTATATTATTCCATCAAATAATAGCATCATAAATGGAATAGACTGTTCTCTTTTTCAAGGTGGCTGAAGCCATTCATGGAGATCAGTAAAGATACTACAAACCAAGAGGAGCTTTGGAAAATGAAGCCTAAGAAGGATCTGGAAGATGGCAGTTACTCGGTAAAATAATGACTATGATAGCTGATAATTAAAATCCATGCACACTTCAAGTCTATTCCGAATCTACTGGTATTGAGAGCGTGCATTCCATTCTAGTCCGCTGAGCTCTGCGCTCGGATGCCTGTGACTGAAGCCGGCCTGGGTGAGAGGCAGCGTGGTATCATTGAGTTGACTTGACTAGTTAATCTGGGCTTGCTGACTAACCTTCATCAGGTCCCTGAAAACTGGTCTTACACTGCTGTGTAAAGTGAATGAACTGGACTAGATTGTCTCCAGAGCCCTTCTGGTCCTTTCTAACACCTGTGATTCTAAGTTTAGAAACAAAAGTTACGATTTCCCAGGTAACAGTAGTTTTGTAAGCATTTTTGTAGGCACCAGGGCAGCTTACAGGAGAGACCTCCAAGTAAATGATGACTTGCTGTTTAACCAAATAAATTTTCTTCATGCAAAGAATCACTTTTTCCACTTTGGGTCAACCACAGGATTAAATGTTTCTTATTACGTCATTTGAAAAAGTGGCAGGAATTTTCAGTTCCAAATACTTACCTTTTTAAAATATTTAAAATGCAATTCTAACAGATTGTTTTATTAATTATTCAAAGGGAAAGGATTAAGAATTACAAACAGATACCCTGCAAAAATAACCCTGTAAAACAAACTCATTTTCATTTTTCACATTAGCTCTCTTACTTGCTGTATCCTAATTTTCACTCTTAGGCCAGAAAAATCGTTCTCAGCTAATCCACTTAGGCTGTATTAACAGGCAGGAGTCACAGAGCCATTTCCTTTCCGTGTGGCGTAATTAGAAAGACGTTGGATAGAACAGTGATTTATGACTCAAAGGAAAATTCGGACGGTTAGAGAGGTCATTCTTAAACACTGGTAATTATGGAGTGCTATGTGAATTAATGTTACTCTGCATGAAAAGAAATGAGCAAGATCACCGTGAACGTCAGGACAAGCAGGGGAGGCTCTCCTTCGGCACACAGGGAGCTAGGACCATGAGGACTGAAATAAGGAGTAAGAAGCAAGCAGTTCACAAAGGACACGATGTGAAACACTCTGTGGCCTTCGTTTGACGTTTTTCAATTTGTTTCTGTTTATCCCTTCTGGAAATGACAATTTATTCAACACACATTCTTTTGAATTACTGACTACCAAAAAATGTGGTGGACAGAAATGTGTTAACTTGTCAGGAAGCAGACCATGTCTTCGGGAGTTAACTAGTTAGTTCAGAAGCTCTTTTTTTTTTAACTTTCTGATTATACATTCATGATCATTACTTAGACAAATGACTGTTTTAGAAATATAAAATCAAAGTGCAAGACTACATAATGAAATTCATATTTTCCTCATAATAACCCTAATATTCCTGCCATTCTCATTCAAACCACCACAACTACATGATGAAATTCATATTTTTCTCTACTAGTAATGTCCCTATTATTCCTGATCTTTTGCATTTGAATTAATGAATTCACTGCCACAGCTCTGCATAAGTCCCCAGGAACCAATAGAAACATTACAGACTACCTAATATGATACACAAGTTTGCTGGTTTTGCCAAAGAATACTGGACTGTTTTAAAAAGCTTTTTTCGTTTTGGCTTAAGATTAGTCCATTATTTCAGATCGTCAAAGGAGACATGGCTATGTAAGCTCTAGTATAGGTGTCAGCGTGTGTCTCTTTTGTTTGGAAGAGAGCTGGAATCCAGTTTGGTGGTAACACTTGCACAGAACCTGGAGGATTAGTCCAGCTATATAGGGAGTTGAAAGCCTGCCAGGGCTGGATGAGACCCTGTCTCAGACACAGAGAGGGAATTTATAGACAAATGGAGAGCACCAGCATTTCAAGGTACACCTAGACTATACCATCTTTAGCTGACGGGTATCCACGAGCGAGTTTCTGAATGCCCTGTTCACTGAGAAGCACAATGATGGGGCAGAAAGTTATTAGAGTAAAAGAAACCCATTGCTTTGTGCAGTATTAAGATGGTCCCTTCCTTCTTTTGTAGCCTAATGACACGGGAGAGACCAGCATGCTGAAAAGACCTGTGCTCTTGCATTTGCAGCACACGGTCCACGTTGACGCATTTGACTGTCCCTCGGAGCTTCGGCACACCCAGGAGTTCTTCCCAAACTGGCGCTTGCCATTCAAAATCGCTGCTGTTATCTCATCGCTGACCTTCCTGTACACGGTTCTGAGGGAAATCATTTACCCTCTAGTTACTTCCCGGGAACAATATTTTTATAAAATCCCAATTCTGGTCATCAACAAAGTCTTGCCAATGGTCTCCATCACCCTCTTGGCACTGGTTTATTTGCCAGGAGTGATAGCAGCCATTGTACAGCTTCGCAATGGAACCAAGTACAAGAAATTCCCACCGTGGCTAGACAGGTGGATGCTGGCCAGGAAGCAGTTCGGCCTCCTCAGCTTCTTTTTCGCTGTGCTGCACGTACTTTACAGTCTGTCTTACCCAATGAGGCGCTCTTACAGATACAAGCTGCTCAACTGGGCATACAAACAGGTAAAGTGATGCCCCGCAAGAGTCATAAACTAAGAGGTCCAAATTACTTAACAAACTAGTAACACTTTCTTGTTGTAGCAACAGCAGTATCCCAGGCCCCTGTGGACACTGAGAAATTATTCTTCATTTTTAAAAATTGTTATTATAATTTCATCAGCATCTGCCATCTTATATCGAGGAATATTTTTAAACTGAAAATAAATAACAACTTTAACATAAACATGTTTTGCATAGACAGGGTCATATTTCAATCTTAGCATCTGGACAGTGTGACCTTGTAAGGACTGATTGTTTTTAATCCTCTGCTTGTTTACCAGAGTTTGCATGTACTTTATAGTTCTGTCAGAGTAAGCCATCAGATAAATTCACAGATCAGTAAGTATGGCTGCATTCCTCTTTTTCTTAGGTTCAACAAAACAAAGCAGATGCCTGGATTGAGCATGATGTTTGGAGAATGGAGATTTATGTGTCCCTGGGGATCGTGGGCCTGGCCATCCTGGCTCTCCTGGCTGTGACGTCCATCCCATCTGTGAGTGACTCTCTAACATGGAGAGAATTTCACTATATTCAGGTAAGTGATGCGTAAGAATCATCCCAGTCTGCTTAGAATAGTAAAGATACTAATTTATTCCATACAATTAATGCTTCCCAGTAGTAAAGATCCCATACTGTCCAGTTAATAATGTTTTCTTACTGTTTTTCTACTGCTTCTGTAATATGTATTGGAATATAATATATATTCTGTAATATATTATAGGATGCATTTTGTAGACATAAGTAAGAGACATTACTAAAATGAAAATATTGTTTCTCACATTTAAAACCTTTTAGACCATTTGCTGCTCCCATCCAATAATTATAAATATGATATTTTAGGAATATCAACAGTTTACTAGCTCCACCCCCATAAAAACATTATTTTTCCTATCCCTTGTCATTAGTCATGCCTTTGAAGTTACAGTTTTGTACTCTCTAGAAAAAAACAAAAATCTTTCTCTAAAGTACAAAGTTTTATTGACTGAAGGTATTCTGATACCTATTTTTTTTTTAAGAATTTCACACTTATACTCCAGGCTAGCCTGGAATTTATTATATAGCCCAGGCTAGCCTGGAACTTAAGGCAATCCGCCTCCTGTGTCAGCTTCCAAGTACTGGGATTATAGAGCCACCACACCTGGTTCTGTTATCTAATTTTTAAAGCTGCTTTTTCTAAGTTACAATTAAATTAGTTTAATCACTTGAACTTTCAAAACATTTCTGGAATTCAGAATCCTGTCGTGAACTCACATATCTTCTAGGTAGGAGTCCACACTTAAAAAGAACAGCATGCCGAAAAGGGTCTGTGTAACAAGAACCAAGGAACTCAGCTTCATTCAGTCATAAGTAACTGACAAAAGATTTTAAAGTCCTAGTCTTAACTTGTATGGGTAGGTAGTTTTGGAAATTTCCACACAGTGAGGCATTCACATGTCTCTTCCACATGTCCACATGTATCTGGGAGAGACAGCAGGGCATTCTGATAAAGCTACAAAGTCTCTTTTATTCCAGCATGCCTTAGAGTCCATAACACATTCTCCCAGAAAAGATTTTTTCTGATTTTTGTGTTCAGCTGGTAGCCATTGTAGTCCTCTCTCCCTCATGAAATTCTTTCTTACACTGCTTTTCTGTCACATGTACACAGGGCAGTACTTTTCAGTATTAATCTGAGACTGGGCACTGCACCTTGACAAATCCACCCAGATATCTGTGCCCCATGTGATCTGTAAGTAGATAATACCCATTTAGGAAAGTTAATCTTCACACCATTGAGAGCATTTTTCAGTTACTAACCTAGAAACTTCGCCTGGAGTGTGAGAATTGGTAACACTTCAATTTTACCTCCACAACTCATATCCTAAAAATATAAACCTAGCTGTTTAATTGAGACATAAGGTTACACCTAAGAGGAATTGCTCAACATCCCTAATCATCAGGGAAATGTAAATCAAAACAACTCTGAGATACCACCTACGCCTGTCAGAATGGCTAAGATCAAAAACACTGAAGACACATTATGCTGGAGAGAATGTGGAACTAGGGGAACTCTCCTCCACTGCTGGTGGGAATGCAAGCTTGTACAAACACTTTGGAAATCAATATGGCGCTTTCTTAGAAAATTGGGAATGGATCTCCCCCAAGATCCAGCTATACCACTCTTGGGCATATACCCAAGGAATGCTCAATCATACCACAAGAGCATTTGCTCAGCTATGTTCATATCAGCATTGTTTGTAATAGCCAAAACCTGGAAACAACCTAGATGCCCTTCAACTGAAGAATGGATAAATAAATTGTGGCACATATACACAATGGAATACTACTCAGCAGAGAAAAACAATGACATCATGAGGTTTGCAGGCAAATGGATGGATCTAGAAAAAATCATCCTGAGTGAGGTAACCCAGATTCAGAAAGACAAATATGGTATGTACTCAATCATAGGAGGATACTAGATGTGGAACAAGGATGACTGGATTGCTACTCACATCACCAGGGAGGCTACCTGGAAAACAGAACCCCAAGAAAAACATGGGGATCGCCCAATGACGGAGAAATGGCTGAGATCTACATGAACAAACTGGACATGAGTGGGAGTAATGAAGGGTGAGGGTCAAGAGAAAGAGAGCCTATGGGAGCGGGAGATCCCAGCTGGATCAAGAACAGAAAGGGAGAACAGGGAATAGGAGACCATGATAAATGAAGACCACATGAGAAAAGGAAGAAACAAAGGGCTAGAGAGGCCCACAGGAATCCACAAAGATACCCCCACAAAAGACTGCAGGCAATGGCCGAGAGACATCCTGAACTGACCTATTCTGGTGATGGGATGGCCAAACACCCTAATAGTCGTGCTAGAAACCCCATCCAACGAATGAGGGATCTGGATGCAGAGATCCACGGCTAGGCCCCAGGTGGAGCTCTGGGAGTCTAATTAGTGAGAAAGAGGAGGGTTTATATGAGCAAGAATTGTTGAAACCAAGGTTGGATAAAGCACAGGGACAAATAGCCAAACGAATGGAAACACATGAACTATGAACCAAAGGCTGAGGAGCCCCCAACTGGATCAGGCCTTCTGAATAGGTGAGACAGTTGATTGGCTTGATCTGTTTGGGAGGCATCTAGGCAGTGGTACCGGGTCCTGTGCTCATTGCATGAGTTGGCTGTTTGAAACCTGGGGCTTATGCAGGGACGCTTGGCTCAGACTGGGAGGAGGGGACTGGACCTGCCTGGACTGAGTCTACCAGGTTGATCTCAGTCCTCAGGGGAGGCTTTGCCCTGAAGGAGGTGGGAATGGGGGGTGGGCTGGGGGGAAGGGGAGGGGGGCAGGAGGGGGTAGAACAAGAGAATCCGTGGCTGATATGTAGAACTGAATGGTATTGTAAAATAAAATAAAAGGCAAAAAAAAAGATTACCCCTAAGTAGTTGAGATATATTCATACTATATTTGTCATACTAGTGACCATTTCCAATAAAAGTCTAGAAGAATCTGTCAGAATGCCTTAAAAGTATGTCGATGGACAGATCTGAACAGCTTTCTCTCTGTTTAATGTCAAAGTGTTTCAACAAGTTGAAATTGTTCTTTATATCTTCTAGATTTAGTTTGTTCAAACACTGAAATCATTCCCAATATTTCTTCCATTTTATCAGAATACATGATGTTTTAAAAACATAGATCGCTATGAGTTCAAGGCCAACTTAATCTACATAGTGAGTTCCAGACTAGTGGGAACTACAGAGTGGGACCCTGTCTCATGTACAGATCTGTGCTGACCAGAGTGCTGAAGAGGATATGAGAAAAGGGAAGCCTCATTCACTGCTGATGGGATTACACACTGGTACTGCCACTCCACATATCAGTGTGGAGGATTCTCAAAAATGCTAAAGATACATCTAGCATTTGCCCCAGCTGTACCACTCCTTGGTGTCCACAGAAAGGATTCACACAGATGCAAGCCCAGCCATCTTCTACTATCTGTTCTAAAGTACTTCTAGGAGACCTTTAATCCCAGCTCTCTGGAGACAGAGGCAGGCAGACTTCTATGAGTTCCTGGCCAGCCTGGTCTACAGAGTGAGTTCCAGAAAGCCAATGACACACTATGAGGCCTTATCTCAGAATATTTTTTTTTTGGTAAAATAAAGAACTTGTAGCCAGTCATGGCCAGTCAGTTCTCTTCTGCTAGCACCCAGACATGGGGGGGCAGGGGAAGCATCTTTCCCAGCAAGCATTTCCTGAGATGGCTAAACAAATATTTTAACTGGCCTCAGATTTTCCTTACTACTTCTTCTAGCATCCTCTAGAACTTAAAATTGTGATGTCAATAGGCCTTCTCTAATGTGGTGGACCAATGATTTTATATAAACATATATATGTATATATATATATATATATATATATATATACATATTTTTTTTCAGCACTGGACATCAGGAAAAAAATTAGAAAAAAGTGGTTGATTTGGGGGACTTGTATCAAATTTCAGGATGACTTTATTCTATGTGAAGGGAGAAATCTATGACAGCTTCTTCTACCTCCCTTAAAACCCATTACTGGGCATTAAAAAATGATTCATTGGAAAACTATATACACACAGAAAGAGACAGACAGACACACACACCACATAAAGTCAGTTTTCATATTTATTTAGAAAATCAGGATAACATCAGTTGATAAAGATCACTGAGGTCAGAATGTTTTTTTTTTACAGTATTCTTTGGACAATTCATCAATATTCATTGAACACCTAACATGTTCAAATCATTGTATTGTTTCTGCCAGGACCCTGCTATAAGACAGTGTCATTTTAGATATTGCCTGATAGGCAAAGCTAAAATAAAATCAATAAGACAAAATATCTTAATTGCAAATATCATAACAAGTCTGAGGCTGTTGAGTAGAGTGCTTAGCTAGCATGCACAAGGCCCTGGTTTTGATCCCCACCACTGCCAATAAAACAAAAACGTTCTAAGAAAGTTGTCTTAAACAGAATGGCAGAGAAAGTGCGTTTGGGCTGTTGACCACTTACTAAAAGAAAAGGCAATGACTTTTCAACTTACCTTAGAAACAAGAACAATTACCCAAAAGTAATGTGCTGAGGACAACGTATAAAAAGAAAAGGAAGGTGTGAATGGACCTTGTAGAAGCACATGTTGGGAAAATAACTGCAGATAAATGAAAGGATTTCCAAGCAACAGGACAAGCCCACTGGGGTAGGGTGGAAATGGCTATTATTGAATCAACATTTACTTAGGGTCATAATGTTTGTTTTTTTCTTTTGCAGAGCAAACTGGGAATCGTCTCTCTTCTTCTGGGCACAATGCACGCTTTGATTTTTGCCTGGAATAAATGGGTAGATGTCAATCAGTTTGTATGGTACACGCCTCCGACATTTATGATAGCTGTTTTCCTTCCAACTGTTGTCCTGATGTGTAAAGTCGTTCTGTGCTTGCCCTGCCTGAGGAGAAAGATACTGAAGATTAGATGTGGTTGGGAAGACGCCAGCAAAATAAACAGGACAGAGATGGCCTCCAGGCTGTAGGAGTATTCAATAGTGACGTTTTATTATAAACATCTCAAGTTTGTGTTTGCTAATAAAATGAATACTTCAGGATCGTGTTTTAGTTTATATTACTACTATTTATTTATTTGGTGTGTATGTGTGTGAGCACAGAGTGCCACAGCGCACATGTGGAGGTCAGCAGGACAAACTGTGGGAATCGGTTCTAACACAGGTGAGGCCGGGAATCGAACCCAGGTTGCCGGGCTTGTCGGCAGGCACTTTCTCCTGTTGAGCCATCTCACTCTCACGGCTCTGCTTCAGGGTCTTATCTGTGCATGGGCGATGCATTTGGAATCTGTGCATTTCCTGACAGACTGGACTCAAAACAATTAGAACCCGTCTTTAGCACATTCTCTCTATGTAGTAGGGCTAGGCATAGCCAAATTACCAGATTTATCAGAACACATACATTGCAAATTTAAAAATGCCTTGAAAAACCAGTCTTTTTTTGTTTTTGTATTTTTTTAGAACAAATTAAATCATTGCTTTTATTCAATAAGAATGGAAATTCAAATCTTCCATAAGAAAGAACTGCAGATGGACACAAGACTGTCATATTCACACGCTAAATATTTAATTTCACCATTTATTTGAAAATATTGCCAGTGTTCATGAAAGATTAATTGTTCTGTCTAGCTCTTTAAAGCAATGATGTTTTTATTAAATGAAGGTCATTTCCAAAATGATTTTGCATTACTTCCTATTGACATGTAACATAAGAAAGTGCATTCTCTGTGATTAGCCCTATAGATGACTATTCATTTGATTAGATATGAGATGTTTGGCAAACAAACCATTCCACACCAAGGTAGTTTTTTTTTTTTTTACTTTAAAATTATGCACAGTTTTAAGCTTTATGCTAAGGCCATTTTCAAGCTTCCAGTTTCCATATCAATTTAAAATTATCTCCCAAATGATCATGAAGCTAGTGTGTCAGATATTTAATCTTTAGAAAACTGTCAGAATGCAAATATAGAAAAACCAGTCTTTACCATCTGCCTTGAGATTTACTTTGTTGCATGTATGAGTGTTTGCCTATATGCATGTATGTGCATGATGTACATATCTTGTACTCTCAGAGGCCAGAAGAACAAGTCGGTTTCCCTAGAACTGGAGTTAAGAGGTAGTTCTTAGCCATGGTGTGAATTCTCAAAACTGACCCCAAATCTCCTGCAAAAGCAAGTGTTTTAACTGCTAAGCTAAATCTAACATTGGTATTTTAATGATTACATATTTATGGAATACAGAAGAATATTCCAGTACATGTTGACAATGACTAATGGTCAAATCAATGCAGTTAACATGTAATAGTTATATATACCTATGATGTACATTATGATTACTGTTAAAGAACTTTATTCTGATGTAATCAGATTTTATTCATGAAATACTTTATAACCACAGAGATGTGTCTACAGAAATAGAGCAATAGAATAGTGTCACACACACACACACACACACACACACATCCAAACCAAGCAAAACTCCATCATCCAGGAGAAAAAGTAAATTCCATCGTTTCTACCTGAGTTGTAGGCGGGTCAGTAGCACTTACCTTCATACTTTGTCAAAAAGTACTCCAGGAGTGAGTTCCTGAAGAGCAAAGTGATCAGCTCCAAGTCCTCTAACCCAGCTCAACACTGAGAGAGTTTTAGAATTAGAAAATGCCACCGCCTTTATCCTTTATACACATTTATTAGGATTACAGACAACAGAGCCTTTGCTGGTGGTGAAAATTAGAAAAAAAATAGTACATTCATTGGCTGGATTCTAGGTGTCTTTTAAATATTTTCTTCTTTTACAAAGATTTTTTTCTTTTGTGATAGAAAATGAGTAAGGAGCCTTCTGCATATGAATCTAAATTCAGTGAACTTGAGCTCCAAAATACATAGACATGTTTGGAGGTATAAATGTTAAAGCAGCACCGTTATGACATTGGGCAGTGATTCATCACGGGAGGAAAGAACTGAGGAGCCTAGAATTACAAACAGGTTCAGCAAGGAGATGTACATATGGGCCCACTTATCTATGTGTGGCATATGTCCCACCACAGTCAACCACCCAAGGTCGGTGCTACCTGCAGCCCCATGGGCACAGCAGTGTCATGACCCTTAACACCTAGAAGCAGCAGCTGAGCCCCAAACATTCAACCATCATAGAGAATTCAGCTCAGAGACCATTGCAATCAGTGGGACTACAGTGAGGCCAGCAAGGGCAACAGCTCAGTTCCAGCTGGCTTGGTTTGAAAATTCCAGCTCTGTAACAGTGATGAGACTACTCAGAAACACCCAATACTTAACCCTGGATTTTTTTTTAAGCCTGGGTCTCACTATGTAGACCAGGCTGTCTTTGACTTGACAGAGTTCCCCTGCCTCTACCTCTCATACCTTGGATTAATGGATAATGTCACCACACCAGCTCAGGAATTCTTGTGATAGGAAAAGGGGAGGCTGCAACAGCCTCAGATTTGGATGTGAGTCATAGCACATCTAGATTCCATTTGTAGCTCTTCTGAGCCTTTTTTTTTTTTAATAAAAAAAAAAAAAAAAAACAATGATTAGGCAGTGTTGTTATGAGCAAAAGAAACAGTAAACGTTGCCTTTAATATTGGTGAGCTGACCCTGAGAACGGGAGCATGGGAGATCTGGCCCGCCCTCATCTGCCATAGGGCAAGGGAGAGATATTCACCCCTACCCTCACCACCTCTGGCAGGAGAGAGAGCAGGCCCTGAGGTCATGAGAGCAGGAAAGCTGTCCCTGCCCCTCAAGTTAGTGGGAGGGTTGAGATTTGGCCCCACTACTCATCTGTCATGCAGTGGCATGGATGAGGGAGAGATACACCTCCCTGCCCCTGGCCTCTTGCCAGCAGGAGAGTTGGCCCTTGGGTCATGAGAGCGGAAGAGCTACCTCTGCCCCTCACCAGCTGCAGCACTTGGGAGGGTGGCCCCTGCACCTCACCTGGACAACAACACAGTAGAGCTGGCCCTGAGGGCGTGAAAGCAGGAGAACCAGCCCCGCCCCTTGCTCCTTGCTTCACAGGGTGAACTAGCCAGGACAGTGCTGGAGGGCTCACCCTGGTGGTGAGGACCGGGGAGAGCTGGCGGGCTGACCAACCCTGCAACTACCCAGGCCCAGAACCAGGGTTATGAGTTGGCCCACCCCAACATCCACCTCATCTATGATCTACTGGAGCATGTGAGGGGCTGGTCCTGCAGATCCAAAGCTGCAGGATCTCCACAACACAGGGAAACAATAGGCTATCCAAGAGGAGTCCCAGTGAGGGCCCAGTATGGTAGTGTAGGAGAAACAAGAAGCCTTGAATCAGACCAATGAGTCTTTGCAATGAACACTTGCAAGTAAAGGTGTATGGATAAAAGGGTTTACTGCATGACTCATTGTAGTGTCATACTACAGCTTCTATGACAAGAATTTTCTTCTTTTTTAAAAATATTTTTCTCTTTTTTTCCCTCTTATTTTTTATGTTATTTGGGAGTGTGCAAGGTCAAAGGCAGATATGAAGTGACGGGGGGGGGGGGGGGGGGGTATGAATAAAGGTGGATGATGTGAAAACCACAAAGAATTGGGGCTGGACAGATGTCTCAGTTGGTGAGGTGCTTGCTGCAAAGCACATGGACCTGAGTTTGCATCCCCAGCACCCATGTAAAAAAAACCAGGTACAACATGCACTACCACCACCACCACCACCACCCTGTAATCCTAGTGCTGAGGACTTGTAAACAGAAGGATCCCTGGGGCTTGATGGACACCTAGACCAGCAAAATCCACAAGCTCTGGGTTCAGTGAGAAACCCTGTCTCAAAAATTAAGATGGAGAGCATCTGAGAAAGACACACACACACACACACACACACACACACACACACACACACACACACAAGCACGCACTCAAAATTGTTTTCCAACAAAAAGAGATATCATGTCTTGGTGTAGTCTTGAGTTTTCTTTTCCTCAGTAATCATTCACATAACACTTTGCTTATAGCAAGCCAGGGGCAGTAAAGGATGTACAAAACAGAAAAGATGAAATTCCTACTAAGTCTCAGGAGGTCAACCAGTTTTAGTAGATCATTGCATTATGAATGTACTGTTATCACTAAAGAAGGAATGACTGTTTAAAAAGGCCAAGTCTTATTACCGTGTCTTTGCCTTATAGAAGCTTCCCAGTTTCAGGAGGTCCCATTTATTAATTGTTGTTCTCAATGTCTGTGCTACTGGTGTTATATTTAGGAAATGGTAACACCAGAAGTACAGACATTGAGAGCAATAATTAACAAACAGGACCTCCTGAAACTGAGACACTTCTGTAAGGCAAAGGACATGGTCAATGCAACAAAGCAACAGCCTACAGAATGGGGAAAGAGCTTCACTGACCCCAGGGCTGATCTCCAGAATATATAAAGAACTCAAGAAACTAGACATCAAAATACCTAACAATCCAATTAAAAAATGGACTACAGAATTCTCAACAGAAGAATCTCAAATGCCCAAAAGACATATAAGGAATTGCTCAACATCCTTAGTCATCAGGAAAATACGAATCAAAATGATTCCAAGATACCATCTTACACATGTCAGAATGGATAAGATCAACAACACTGATGACAGATTATGTTGGAGAGGATGTGGAGCAAGGTGAACACTCCTCCACTGTTGGTGGGAGTGCAAACTTGTACAGACACTAAAAATAAGTATGGCTACTTCTCAGAAAATTGGGAATCAGTCTACCTCAAGACCCAATGATATCATTCTTGGGCATATACCCAAGGAATGCTCTATCATACCACAAAGACACTTGCTTAATTATGTTCATAGCAGCATTATTCATAATAGCCAGAACCTGGAAACAACCTAGATGCCTCTCAACCAAAGAATGAATAAAGAAAATGTGGTACATATACACACTGGAGTATTACTCAGCTGTAAAAAAATAATGACATCATGAAATTTACAGGCAAATGGATGGAACTAGAAAATATCATCCTGAGTGAGGTAACCCAGACTCAGAAAGACAAACATGGTGTGTACTCACTCATAAGCGGATACTAGATGTAAAGCAGAGGATAATCAGACTACAACCCACAGCTGCAGAAAAGCTAGGAAACAAGGAGGACCCTAAGAGGGACACATGGATCGCCCTGGGAAGGGGAAACAGATGAGATCTCCATGAGTAATTTGGGAATGGGCAATGGGCAGGGGCAGGGGCAATGGAGGGTAGGGGGTGGAGGATGAGAATATGAGAGAAAGGAATGGTCAAGCTAGGGGAAGGACAGAGTTGGGAGATCAATGGAAGAGATATCTTGATAGAGGGAGACATCATGGGGATAGGGAGAAACCTGGTGCTAGGGTAGTTCCCAGGAATCCACAAGGATGACCCCAGATTAGACTACTAGCAATAGTGGAGAGGGTGCCTGAGCTACCTTACCCCGGTAATCAGATTGGTGAATACCCCAACTGTCATCATAGAGCCTTCATCCAGTAACTGATGGAAGCAGATGCAGAGAGCCACAGCCAAGCACTAGGTCGAGTTCCGGGAGTCCAGTTGAAGAGAAGGAAGAGGGATTATATGAGCAAGGGGGGGTCAAGATCATGATGGGGAAACCTACAGAGACAACTGAACCAAGCTCATAGGAACTTAGGAACTTTAGACCAAAAGCTGTGGAGCCTGCATGGGACCTGACTAGGTCCTCTGCATATAGGAGACAGTTGTGTAGCTGGGTCTGTTTGAGGGGACACTGGCAGTGGGATCAAGATCCACCCCTGGTGCATGAGCTGGCTTTCCTGAGCCCATTTCCTATAGTCAAACACCTTGCTCACCCTTGTTCCAGGGAAGAGGGGTCCTACCTCAACCAAATGTACCAGACTTCCCATGGGAGGCCTTACCCTTTTGGAGGAGGGGTGGGGGGGTGTTAGGGGAGTGGAGGCTGTGGGCAGTGACAGGAGAGGTGAGAGGGGGATCTGTGGTTGGTATATAAAATGAATTTAAAAATTTTTAATTAAAAAATAAAAAGGCCAAGTCATGGTGGTGTGAAGTTGATTCAGCAAAAGGGGAACTACTTGTGCTGTATGCTGGAGTATGAGTGGGAGGACATCAGGTAGAATGGAAGGCCAGGTGTGCTGGGGAACATTACTTTAAAGTGTGTTGCATTTTTTCCTGCTACTTTTGTTAACAATTCAAAGATGTGCTTGATTAAATAAAATTAACCTACAATCAGGAGGCTGAGTCAGCACCTAGCTGACAGGAAGTGGTAAGGAGGGACCATGTGTAGCGAGGGTTTTTAAGTGGGAGCTGAGAGAAGGACGCTGGGTTTTTTGGAAGCCGCCAGCCAAGGGAGAAGGTGAGCTACTTGCTATTCAACCTCTCTGAGGAACAGAATCCCCTCAGGCTGTGGCCCTTGTAGCATTGACGTTGTTTGGGGCAGGTTTCACTTAAGGGGCAGCCACTGTAGATAATAAAAAAACAGATTAAAAAGGTGAGGTCTGAGAGATTGGAAAGTCTACCTCAGAGCTGCTGGAACAATGCTTCTGAAGAAATGCACCTTAGATAGGGACAGAGGCCACATAGGTTATCAGGGTCATTTCAAGACATGAAGCTGTCTAAATCCAAATCCTTCCAGCACTTAGGAAACCACAGAAAAGCCCTAAGCAGGGGCTTAGCACCATTAGAACTGCATTTAGAAAGATCTGGAAAGTACCAGGTGACACTGGGTGCACTAGTTGTCTTTCCCATTGTTATAACCACACACCTGGCAAGAGAAGACTTAAGAGAGGAAGTCTCACCATTTTAGGTGGCTCTTGGTGAGCTTAGCTTGTGGGGCTAGGACCACCATTTGGGGTGATTTTTTTCCCTCCTTGGAAACTCACATAATGAGATTCGTGACTCATAGATGTGAAGTCTTTGAAATAATTTTATTAGATGGAGCTTAGGAGAAGAAAAGAAGGTAGCTCCCCTGTAGTGGGGGGTTCCCCAAGAGTAGGGTGCCATTGATGTTACTGTCCTGGAGTTAATAAGGCTTTGCTGGATGGAGGAGTGTGTAACAAGAATTGCTAAATGGTCTTACTAATAATTTTTTTTAAAAAAAACCTGAAGCCAGATATTGGGGTGAAAGCTGAAAGATCAGAAAAGCAGAACAAGCCACACCTTCCTCACCTCGCCAACTGCTCAGTCAATCTTGTTTCCACGAATCCTCAGACTGAAAGCCTCTGAGTTCTCACCCCTGAGGGTCTCAGTTGAACTGCTGCTTAGTTCCTGTCTCCTCGTGCCTTATATACCACTCTCCACCCAGGCATGTCATTTCCTGGGATTAAAGGCATGTGTGCTTTCCAAACAAAGGCATGAGATCTCAAGTGCTGGGATTAAAGGCCTGTGTCACCACTGTCTGGTTCTGTTTCTCTCATGTAGCCCAGTGTGGCCTTGAACTCACAAAGATCCAGACAGATCTCTGCCTTCCGAGTGATAGGATTAAGGGTGTGTGTCACTACTTTCTGACCTCTATGTCTAATCTAGTGGCTGGCTCTGTCCTCTGATCCTCGGGCAAGTTTATTAGGGTACACAATATATTGGGGTACACAATATATCATCACAGGAGAGGAACAGTTGTGATGAGCTGGTCAGGCCAGTTTCTATTCCAGGTATCGAGGTTGCATTGTTTGGATCACATTCTCTGCACGGTTCCCAGGAAAGGGGAGGACAGAGGGGCAGTTCAGACCCCTAAGGCCTTTCTGATACCCGAGGCCAGGGCAGAGCCAGACAGTTTAACCAGCCCTTCTAGCATCTCTGGCCTCAGGCAAGAATGAGATCATCAGACCCAAAGACAGTCCTGATTTTTAGTCAAGAAACTGGTCACTTTTAGTGTCTCTTTTGCACCTGGCTAATGGCTGACCATGAGTATTTCACCTCACTTCTATCCTAATCAAAAATTGTGTACCCAGACCTAATTCTCTAAATATTTGCTCCGTGAGAACCTCAACATTTCGGGGAAGATGGCTAAAACCTGTTAAAATGATGTCTTTACTATTTTAATGATACATTTAACGTCATTTTATAATTATAAAAAAGAAATATATGATCCTGACATCATTTTCTGGTCATAGATGTCTGGAAGAACATGTAAGAAGCTATGGCCCAATGACACAGGAACTATGTTCTGTGAAATTAACATACAAATTAATTTTAAAAATATATAAACGTTTTTTGTTTGTTTTTTGTGGGTTGTTTTGTTTTGGTTTTGACAGTCTTATAGACCAGGCGGGCCACTGACTCCACAACCTGGATGAACTTCCGCCCCTCCTGACTCTGTCTCCAAGTGCTGTGTTTGCAGGCCTGCGTTACCACACCGGTACGGTCTGTGCTGGGGCTCCAGCCTCGGGCTTCACGTGTCCAGGTCTGAGCTCTGCAGCTGAGCTCCTTCTTCCTTCTGAAGCTCTTCTTCCTTCCATTAGCATCACTAACGCTTAGACTTTTCTTCCACAAACTTGCAAAGGGCAAAAGCTCCTGTCTTCAAAGCAAACCCTGTCTTAAGCCAAGGTGTTAGAAACCTCCGGTGTAGATGTGGTGTTGTCGTTTTCTGTTCACTTGAGACTCTCTTCTTGCTGCCAGTTTCCGGGTGTTTGTGAGAGGCCTCTGAAGCCAGTAATTGCTCTTTAACTTCTTGAAAATAATCCCGTGAAATCACTGACTTGAGACCATTCCACGTGACCTGAAGGTAAAGTCCAGGACCTTCTCCTCCTGGTGACCAGGGGTTCTTGTTCCTTGTAGTTAATGACAGTTACCGGAACAGTTCAGGGCTGTCCGTTTGAAACCTGCCGAGAACAAGGTGCCGGTTCCTGTAGCTATAAAATTTAAAATTACTGAACCGGAAGAGGACAAATCACCTGAGTTCTCTAATCCCCTGCCTAGAGACAGGGCTGCTGCTGACATGAGGCTCCCCTCAGGAGAAGTCTGGATTTCTCCGCAGGGCACCGGAAAGAAAGAGCAGGGGCAGAGGGCGGCCATATCAGCCCTTGAATCTCTCCAAGCTGCCGCTCCCTCCCGCACTCACTACACCCGCTGAGAGCCTGAGAACTGGAGGTGCCCGGGCAGGGATCGGTGCCAGAGCCATGATGTACAAAGCACAGGACCCTGAGAATGATTTCAAACTCACTTTTGTTTTGTAGATTTAAATTGTGCTACCACAAAAAAATAAATATTAGATTCACACAGCAGAACTAAACATTAAGAGCTTGAGGGATAGGTTTGTTTGTATTTATTTAAAATCAAGAACTTTTTCAAACAAATCTACAACAAAAGCCCAGGATTAGAAAAGTCAAAGTTGAACTCTTCCGTAGTTGGCGCCCACTTTTTTTTTTTTAACTTCTCCCATTCCTGTTCACAAGCCTCTGTGACAATGTGGGCTCTGCATTCCCCCAAATATTGCAACTAGGGTAGAAGCCAGGATCCAAAGGTGCTAAGCAGTAATAGGTTTTCTGTCCCCCATAATACGTTTCTCTACCAATGCAGTAATACACAGGTTTATTTGGGCAAAGTAACTCCTGGGGGAATTCTCCAGTCCTAGAGATCGAGGCCCATGAATTTGCACCCCCTAACTAAAGCAGGGAGATTTTACAGGTTGTAGGCAAGGGGTGATGACATGTCCCCCACAAGCTGGGTTTGTGCCCAAGTATGGTCAAAAACTGAGCACTCAGGTGGGGACTTGAGTCACTGACAACTTCAGGGGAGGAAGCCGCAGTAGCCCCCAAGAATGCAGAACTGGGCTTTTGGGTGAGTTTACTTTGTTCGGAGACTCTCTGAGTGGGAGGGTGGGGGTAGAGGAGAGAGAGGAAGGAGGCTTTCCCTATTGTGCAGGGGCAGCTGGAGGTTCCAACCAAGCAAGCAGTCCTCAGCTTAGTTCAAAGACAGTCTGCTGGGAAGTCATCTGGTGAGTGCAGCTTTTCAGCAAAAATAACACCCAGCCTCTGTGCATCACCTCTCCCCCAGAACGTGTGACAGGGGACCTGTGAGGGGAGGTGGCCTTTGGTCTGGGAAGTGGGCTTTGATGGGTGGAATCCATGTTCTTGCCAACCTGACTTCACCGGGAATCCGGGGAAGCTCAGTTTAATCCTTTCCCTGCTCTCCACCCATACTACAGGGCAGGAACCTGACTAGATTCACATGCATTGACCCCTCTGACTGCTCTCCTGTCCTTTGCCTCCAAGCTTCCATCTTCTTCTTCTCCCAGCTACCTGGAAAGACAAACAACAACTAACAAATTAATATTCCTTTTCAGGTGCATAAAGCATGCTTAGTGTGGAAAAATAATCCATATGAAATGTCTCTATTTCTATACACTATAGGAGAACACATTTCTAGGTACTTAGAGATGGATGTTGGCATTTACTTGGACTTTGTAGAGAGCTCTTGTGTTTTTTGTTGTTTGTTTGTGTTTTTTTGTTTGTTTGTTTGTTTGTTTGTTTTAACCTGTGCAGCATAAAGGTTCTTTGGGGGAGGAGTGGGAGGCATCAGTCCTCCTTGGCACGGTGCTCAGCTCCTCCTGCTTCCTCTTGGTGAGACTGTACGTGCCCATGCCCTTCTTTGTACTTGAGCGTGAGCTTGTCCTTGGACAGCTTGAGCACCTCCATGGCGGCGCACCACTCATGGGGCTGAAGCCTCACACACATACACACATCATTTCATCCTGAGCGAATTTGCTGTGCTTGGAGAGGCGCTTGAGACACCAGCTGTGTTCTTTGTCACCTTGTGGCCCTTGTTGAGGCCCATGGCCATGGGGCATCATTGGACCATGGCTGCTGCTCTCTGATTGCAGCCATGACAGAAAGTATGCCCTTTTGTTCTTAATGGAAGAAAAATAAAATCTTTTCTGTTCCTTATCACCTGGTGATCAGGTCACAATCCCTATAACTAGGTCACAAGTAACATCTGACAAACTTTGGAACTCTTCTTGCATGTGTCTCTACATGTCTTCTCTGTCCCCTTCACTGAGCCTGGACCTCATCATTCTCATGTTAGCAAGATAAACCCCTCAACTTCCTCCCACAATGTTGGTAATCTTAAATCCAATTACGAAAAATATAAAACATGAAAACTATACTAATGACTCCAAATTTATACCCCTAGCCTTTCACCAGTGCTTTTATTATATCTCCTTTCTCCTCTCTCTCTCTCTCTCTCTCTCTCTCTCTCTCTCTCTCTCTCTCTCTCTCTCTCACACACACACACACACACACACACACACACACACACACACACACTTACTGTTTATTTATTGGGAGAAGGGAGATGGGTCGTCGAGCCACAGTGCATGTCTGAAGATTAGGGAAAATTTGAATGAATCAGGTCGTCAGGCTTCTGTGACAAGAGCCTTTACTTGAGGCTCTATCTCCCAGCTATGCCTTCTTGACATTTCTTGAGTATCTGAAAAACAGATCAAATATAAAATGCTAAAGACAAAAGCTTAATTTCCTCCCCTTTTCACTTAATTGTTCAGGTCAGATGCTAGGAGTTATCTTTAACAAGCTGCTTTTTATCTCATACTTCCAGATAGTTTATCAGCAAATTCTATTGCCTGTACCATCAAAATAAATCTGCTTCCAACCTACACCTCAATTATCACGTAATTAGCTCTCCTACATCACTCACTTCTATGTTGATATGTCCATACAGTGACCTCTCCAGGTCTCATCGCAAATGTCATCTTGGTCTAAACCACTGAACTCTACCTGATCTGTCAATCAACTCTTACCCTTACCCCTTCTGGCTACCCCAACTCCTAGAGTATTTTCCATCCAGCATCCAAAACAATTCTTCACAAATGTAAATCCTATCACATCACTCTGAAACTGGCCTACCAGAAAGGAAAATATTCTTGTCTTAGTTAGGGTTTCTGTTGCTATGAAGAGACACCATGACCACGACAGCTCTTATAAAGAAAACATTTAATTAGAGCGGCTTGTTTATTGTTCAGAGGTTCAGTCCATTACCATCAAGTTGGAGAGTATAGTGGCATGCAGGCAGACATGGTGCTGGAGCTGAGAGTCTTGCAGGCAACAGGAAGTAAACTGACTGTCACACTGAGGGAAATTTGAGAAAAAGACCTCAAAGCCCACCTCCACAGTGACACACTTCCTCCAACAAGGCCACACCTCCTAATAGTGACACTCCCTTTGGGAACCATTTTCTTTCAAACCACCACAATTCTAAAGGGACTTTTGCATCTCTCAGTCTGACTTTCAGATTATTTGAACAATAGACCCACAGCTATGGGAATTTCCCAGGAATCTCATGATGGAAGAAGGAAAAGGCACTGAATAGAGTGGGATTTGTCTCCCAGGAAGGAGATTTCACACAGTCCTAACGACTTGTCAGACCACCTTGTGACACTGAAAGGGATGGGTAGAACCACACCTTGATCGAGAGTACTTAAACTCGTATATTGCTGCCCTGCATTTGGAGTTTAATCTCATTTCAGGATCCCAAAGACGTGTCTGAGGGGGATTATTAGATCTCCTTGAATATCTGAATATAATTTATCTTGTGCTATCTTTGCCCTCTTTTACTAGCTCTTCTTTTTACTCGCCTCTAACATCCTTGTGACTATCAGGTGAACCACTTTGGAATGTTTCAATTTAGTACACCATTAGCTTCAACCAACCCAAAAGCTAAGGATGTGATCAGATAGCATCTGAAGCCTGTAACATGGGTTTCCTTGTCCAGCTTTGCTGTAACCTACCTGATGGTTCCACTGATAAATCTGAAGTGTCTTGATTTATGACCTACTTTATTCTGCTTCTATAAAAGTGTCATGAATTTGCTACCTGGTTGGAACACAGTATTTGAGAAGACCTAAATGTGTGTTCCTGGGCCATAAACATTCAAATTTGGCTCCAGAATCTACCATGTCTTTTGTTTTGTTGAGGTGGAAACTGTTTTTTTTTTTTTTTTTTTTTCATTGATCGTACTTTGGTACGCTGATGGTGCCTACCTGGGAGATGTTCCTTTGCATTTCCCCAGGAAAAGGTAATGCACCATCACCCCAGACCTACTGGTTAGGTAACTGAAGGGGAAGAGAGCAAACTATGCCTCTCAAGTCCTTTCACAGATTCTGATGCATAAGTTTGAGAACCACTGGTCTCTAAAATATGCCACACCTGACCCACTACCTGAGTGTGTAAGTAAAATACTGTTAGAAACCAGCCACTTTCATGCTTTACTATTTATGATCTATAGCTGGTCTGCCCTACAAAAGCAGATTAAAATAGTTGCAGTTCAAACACCCACAATCTTATAATATTTACTATCTGGACCTATGCAGAACAAGTTTGTTAGTCCCTAGTTTAGAGGAAGCACAGTGATTACTACATAGAAAACACTCTGCCTGCTTGTTCCCCTCCCCTTTCCCCTCTCTCCCCCTGCTTTTTTCCTCCTCCTTCCTTTTCTTCTTGTAAGATAAGGTCTTGATTTGTAGCCCAGGCTAGCCTAGAGCTTTCTTTTTGTTGTTTGGCTTTTGCTTTTTTTTTTTTTTTTTTAAGACAGGGTCATACTAAGCACCCTTGGCTGTCATAGAATTCATTACATAGACCAGGCTGGCCTCAAACTCAGAGATCAGCCTGCCTCTACCCCCTGAGCCCTAGGATTAAAGGCATGTGCCACCAAGGCTAGCGCCCAAGCTATCGTAGAACTTTTTCTGTAACCCAGGCTGGGCTTGAGCATGTGGTTCTTCTGTATCAGCCTCCTGAGCACTGGGATTGTAGGCATGCACCACACCTGACCTACATTTGTCCTTGTTCTTTGGAAGCCTCTAAAATGTTTTAAAAGTTATGATTTTAAAAGAAGTCATAATAGGCTAGATGCAGTGGCACACATCTTTAATCCCAGCACTTGGGAGAAAGGCAGGCAGATTTGTGTAGTTAGTGAGTGAGACCCTTTCTCAAAAATGAAACATAAAAAGGATTACTAATGACTTGAAAACATGAAAGGGTAGCATCAGTCGACCAGGAAATTTGAGGAACTGGGTGGGGGAGGGGGAGGCACTTGGAGGATGAAGAAACACATTACCAGCACAGTGTGGAAGTGGAACTGCCTAGTAAAGGCCAAGCCGAGACGGTTGCGAAAGGAGGCAGCCATTGCCGAGAAAACTCTGGACAAGTTTACACTCTTACTTAACCAAACTGAATCAGCCCCAGCAAAATTATGGGGTGGGTCCATAAAGGCCCAGTCAGAAGATCTGGCTGGCTCTGGTGCTCCCCAGAGACCTGAACAGCTGGAGACAGGCCTCACTTATAAACAGAGATGGAACGCTTTGGAAGCAACTCCTGGCTTTGGTGCTGGGGACTGAGAAGTTGTATCCCATAAGACTTCCATGGTGGTATCAGAGACTTGGAGAGAACATAACAGTCTGAACAGGACAGAGTGCCATCCACAGGTCTCTAAAGTGGAGTAGGAGACTGGCACAGTGACTTCTGGGCCTTAAAAAGTAGGTCAGTATGCAAGACAAGGACGGAAAGCCTGTCTTTACCCTGTAGCCAGGCTGCTTTTCTTTGTTATGTGTCAAACTGCCCTTCCCAATGCTTGTCTTATGCTCTACTTCCTAGGTTATAAATTTATTTGGAATGAGGTTATTATGATTAGAATGTTCTTTGTTTAGGATACATACACACATACGTACACACATACATACATACATACATACATACATACACATATATATAATACATATATATTTCTGTGTGGCTTCCCTGACACTTGACGTCCAAGTCACCAGCCAGGTGGAGGGAGCAGTAATGGGACACGCAGGAAGAGGGAACCTGGGGAGACAGAGACAATAATTTCCACACCCCTACTTTAAAGCTTCCCTATTAATTCTTACTCTGCAGATGATGTTGAACCTCACAGCATCAGGAGAGCTGCCTCTAGAATGCCAGCATCCCAAACTGCTCTGTGCCCAGCATCTGATGGGGGCGGGGGGGGGGCAGTAGATTTCCATTCAGATCTGGGAGAAATAATGCTTGGTCAAGCGTAGATGGAAGTTTTTCTGGTCCCATCCAGCCTCAAGGGCCAGACAAATCTCTCCCACCCGCGGTCCCACAGCTGCTTATAAAATGACCACTCAGAGGCTTATATTAATTACAAACTGCGTAGCCTATAGCTGCAGCTTCTTGCTAGCTAGTTCTTTCATCTTAAATTAACCCATTCCTATTAATCTATACGTTGCCACGTTACCATGGCATTACCGGTCTGCTGGCATCTTGTTGGTCCTTCAGCAGCAGGCTGGCATCTCTCCTACCTCCCCCCTCCTCCTTCTCTCTCTATCTCTGCTTGGATTTCCCACCTAGTTGTAAGCTTTCTTGTCATACATAGGCCAAAACAGCTTTATTATCCAATGGGAGCCACACACATTCCAGGCATACAGAAAGACATCCCACAGCACAGCAATCAAGCATTATTAAACCGAATGCTACAGAACATATCTACAACTAAAAAACAACCGCTTAATTCTGTGGACTCTTAGATCAGACATAAACACCAAATGGATAGACTGTGTTAACATGAGGTTATTCATGGAACATGGTTGCTCCTCAATCTAACATAACTGGTAGACTCGGGGAAAGAAGAGGGATCCAGGAGCAGGCCATGTGAAGATCCAGAAGCACACTGACACAGAGGAATTGCAACCCTGTACAAACAGAAGCCAACTCAGGAGCTCTGCTACCACATGCCATGGAACCAGGAATGGAAGAAGAAAGGAAGTCTGGAGACCAGTGGTCTCTCCAACACCTTGGCTTGGAACTTTCAGCCTTCCCAACGTCGAGAGGAGAATTTCCATTAACAACCAAGTTTAGGGTTTATTAAGGCAGTCCTGGGAAACTAGTGCACCTTCCCTCTCATCCACATATCTACTGTTCCTCCTCTATCACCCACTGTGGGATTTAGGGTGGTGTCAGATGCTCTGAGCCTGGAGCAGCTCTGCAAGGTCCCCAGGCATGCAAGGGTGCTTCCGTTAGACTGTGAGGGAGACAAGAAGCAGCTTGTAGTGAGGAGGATTTCCTGCACATAGCATTAGGGAATTATACGTTTGTTCTCAAGAAAAGTGGTCTGTGGAGTGTAAAATCTGGGCCTTGGCAGGCGTTCCCTAGGCAACAGGCTGAACCTGCTTACTCCTTAGAAAATCCCTTCAACCATGGCTGTTTCCTGGCAGTACCAGAGGCCAAACTCCAGAAAAATAACGAAGGAAATGGATAGGACCTCTTCTAGGGAAAAATCCAAACCATCGTTAACAATGTTCAACTTCTTCATGGCCCAAAAATTCTACCACTTCAGAGAACAATGTGAAAATAAAAATCTCTATTGAATTGCTCATTCAGATTTCATGGGGTTTTGATATGTGCTGCAGTTGTCTGTGGAAAATATTAGTATAGTTTGATTAAATCATCAGTTAAAGGACAATGATTAGAAGCACACATCTTTTTCTCTTTTTCAGACTGTATGTACTTACTTTGTGTGAGTATGTGTGTGTAGGTATATACAGTCATGTGTGGGTGTGGTACCTTTGTGCTCAGGTGTGCCTGCACACTTGTATATGGGTACATAGAGGCCAGAGGTCAACTTTGGATATTATTCCTCAGGAGCCATTGACCTTGTTTTTTCTCTTTTGAGGCAAGATCTCTCACTGAACCTGGAACCTGACAACTAGGCTAAGCTGACTGGTCAGAGAGCACCACAGATCTACCTGTCTCTACTTCCCTAATGTTAAGATCTCGGGTGTGCATCACAGGACACAGCTTTTTATGTGTGTGCTGAGAACTGGACTCAGAGCTTCAAGCTTGTGCAGTAATGTTTTTATTGACTGAGCTATTTTCCTAGCCTCCAGATTAAGTTTATTTTAACTGATATGTAGAATACAAAAATGTACATATTAACTAGGCATCATGGTGCATTGATATATATATAAAATAATCAGAATAAATTTACCTATTCATTTACATTTATTTCTCCTGGTTTTGTGAAATACAACATACATAGCTATTACCTAGTTACCCTACTTTGCAATACCTCACCAGAAATTCTTGCTTCTAACTGCACCTTAGAACTCTTGATGACCCTTCCCTCATCGATTAGAAGACATAGAATATAGAATTTTTTTGCTTTTTTAAAATTTATTTTACATCCCAGTTGCAGATTCACCTCCCTCCTCTCCTCCCAGTACCTCCCCCAACCCCCTTCTATTCCCACCCCCCAATCCACTCCTCTTCTGTTTCTGTTTACTAAAGGGCAAGTCTCCCATGAGTATCAACAAAACATGGCATATCAAGTTGCAGTAAAGACTAAGCATTTCCCCTTGTATTACGGCTGGGCAAGGTGACTCAGTATGAGGAGTAGGGTCCCAAAAACCAGTAAAAAAGTTGGAGACAGCCCCTGCTCCCATGGTTAGGAGTCTTGCAAGAGGACTAAGCTACACAATTATAACATATATGCAGAGTGCCTAGGTCAGTCCCATGAAGGCTCCCTGGTTGTCCATTCCATCTCTGTGAGCCTCTATGAACCCAAATTAGTTGATTCGGTGGGCCATTTCCTTGTGGTGTCCTTGACCCCTCTGGCTCCTACAAACCTTTCTTCCTCTCTTCTACAGGATTCTCCAAGCTCCGCCTAATGTTTGGCTGTGGATCTGCATCTGTTTCCATCGGTTGCTGGATGAAGCCTCTCTGATGACTATTAGGCTAGGCACCAATCTATGAGTAAAGCAGCATATCATTAGGCATCATTACATTGACAATTTTTCCTTTAGTCATGTTTGGTTCTATCCTAGGTCTCTGAGTCATCCAGCATGTGGATCCTGGTGCTTCAGGCAGTGTGAGGGGTGGGCTTATTCTCCTGGCATGGGTCTTAGGCTAGACCAGTCTTTGATTGGCCACTCCCTCAATCTCTAGGCTACCATTAACCCAGTACATCCCATAGACAGGACACATTGTAGGTCAAAAATTATGTGGCTGGATTGGTCTCCCAATCCCTCTACTTAAAGTCTAGCCAGGTCACAGGAGGTAGCCAGTTCAGGCTACATATCCACTATTGCTGGGAATCTTAGATGGGCTCATCCTTGTAGATTCCTGGGACTTTCCCTTGCCCCAGGTTTTTATCTGACTCCCTTCCAGTAGTCTCTTTGAGTATTCTTCCCCTCTAACCCCCCAGCCTGATCACTCATGTTCCCATCCCTACCTGTCCACAGTCTACCCACAAAAGCTATTCTATCTCCTCTTCCCAGGGAGATGAGTGAGTCCCCCCTTGAGCCCTCCTTGTTACCTAGTATCTCTGGATTATTCATGGTTATCTTTTATTTTTACAGCTAATATCCACTTTTGAGTGAGTACGTACTATGTTTGTCTTTCTGGGTCTGAGTTACCTCACTCAGGATGATCTTTTCTAGTTCATCCATTTGCCTTCAAATTTCCTGGTGCCCTTGTTTTTAACCAGCTGAGTAATACTCCATTGTGTAAATGTACCACATTGTCTTTATCCATTCCTTGGTTGAGGGACATTTAGGTTGTCTCCAGGTTCTGACTATTACAAGTAAAGCTGCTATGAACGTAGTTGAGCAAGTGTCCTTGTGGTATGATTGAGCATCCTTTGGATATAAGCCCAAGAGTGATAAAGCTGGGTCTTGTGGTAGGCTGATGCTGGAAAACCACCACACTGAATTCCACAGTGGCTGTGCAACTTTCACCCCCACAAGCAATAGAAGAGTGTTCCTCTCGCTCCACATCCTCTCCAGCAGGAGCTGTCACTTCTGTTTTTGATCTTAGCCATTCTGACAGGTACAAGATGGAATCTCAGAGTTGTTTTGATTTGCATTTCCCTGATGGCTAGGATGTTGATCTTTTCTTTATGTGCTTTTCAGCCATTTGAAATTCTTCTGTTGAGAATTCTTTGTTTATATCTGTACCTCCTTTTTTAATTGGATTATTTGGTTTGCTGATGTCTAGTTTCTTGAGTCCTTTATGTATTTTGGAAATCAGCCCTCTGTTGGATGTGGGGTTGGTGAAGATCTTTTCCCATTCTGTAGGCTGCTGTTTTGTCCTATTGACAGTGTCCTTTGCCTTACAGAAGCTCTTCAATTTCATGGGGTCCCATTTATTACATGTCGATTTTATTGTCTGCACTATTGGTGTCCTGTTGTCTCCTGTGCCAATGTGCTTGAAACTATTTCCCACTTTCTCTTCTGTCAGGTTCAGTGTATCTGGATTTATGCTGAGGTCTTTGATCCACTTGGACTTGAGTTTTGTGCAGGGTGGTAGATATGGATCTATTTGCAGCCTTCTACATGCTGCCATCCAGTTAGACCACCAACTGGTTGAAGATGCTTTCTTTTTTCTGTTGTATAATTCTGGCATCTGTAGAAAATCAGATGTCCACGGGTATGTGGATTTAAGTCTGGGACTTTGATTTGATTCCATTGACCCACCTGTCTGTTTTTACACCATTATCATTCGGTTTTTATTACTATAGCTCTGTAGTAGAGCTTGAAATCGTGGATGGTCATACCTCCAGAAGTTCTTTTATTGTACAGGATTGTTTTATCTATCCTGGTTTTTTGTTTTTCCATATGAAGTTGAGTTTTGTTCTTTTAAGATCTGTAAAGAATTGTGTTGGGATTTTAATGGGGATTGCATTAAATCTGTCGATTGCTTTTGGTAAATGGCCATTTTTACTGTTAATCCTACTAATCTGTGATCATGGGAGATATTTCTGTCTGCTGATATCTTCTCCAGCTTCTTTCTTCAAAGACCTTGTCATACAGGTCTTTTAAAATGGTTCATTTAAAAACCTATGCAAATCTGTGTAGCATGTTGGGGGCCCTGAATTCAGTTCACAACACCATGAAAACAAAAACAAGATAAACAAAAGCCTAATGTAGTCAAGCCTAAATAATCTGCGGCTGTGTGCAATGTAGGACAGATTGATAGCAGGTTCATGTCAATCATACTCACGGAATAGCCACCTAGAGTATTTGTGACGTGCATTAGCTTTATTTTAAAAGAAAAGCAAGTCTTTCCGAATTATAAAATAGAAATGCAACTTTGTTGTTGTTGATAATAAAATGTTAGGCCATTTCAGCCACCACAAGGAGCTGCCTTCATTCTTCTTTATAAACTCAAATAAATGTCACTGCCATGGGGGCGGGAAGGAAACAGAACTGACAGACAAGTGAGCATGAATGTCCATTTAGCGAAAGAAATAGAATCTTGCCAGTAACAGAACAAATCATCAGTAAGTACTTGCAGAAAACTAGCACCCCCCAGGATAATATGATTTAAATAATAGAACAAGTAAAAGTCAGAGCAAACCATGGAGACCACAGAATAAAATAGTAAGCATAACATTTATTTGGAGAGACTTAGAAAATATTACTGTTTTAACTAAAATTTTACTAAAAACTATCTAAATTTTTCAGAAATTAAAAAGTTATTGGCAAATTTTGTATATATATATGCTATGTAACAATACTATTTTATTCATCTTTTGGTATATAAAAATACGTACACATGTAAGTGCCAGCAAGATGGCTCAGGGGGTGGAGGCACTTGCTTCTAAAATCTGATGATTGGAATTCAGTCCCTGGAAGGAGAGATTCAGGCCTGTAGGATGTCCTCTGACCACCGCACACCACCACCCACAGGTAATAAATAACTGTCATTTTTTCAAGTGCTGGAGAGATGGCTCAGAGGTTAAGAGCATCTGTTCTTCTTTCAGAAGACCCAAGTTTGGTTCTCAGCACCCCCATCAGGTGACTCACAACCACCTGGAACCCCAACTCCAGGGATTCTACTCTTTTTCTCCTCTTCACACATGCCACATATATGTGGCATGCATATACAGACACACATAAATAAATAAATAAAAGTTTTTAAAAAACTTTAAAAAAGAATTAATATATATGGAAACATAGAAAATATCTGAAGTAAAAGCAGTATTAGAATACAAATTAGACATGAATATTCAAAAAAAGAGTGAAACAAGACTCATGTGGTAAATTTGCTATGAATTAAGGTATCATAATTAACTATTTATACCTAAGATATATTCAGAAAGAAGAAAAACTTTAAATATTAACAAATTTACTGAATTCCAATGTACATACAGCTCATGACACACTTATAGATCTAAAAGACCCAACTGCAGAACTTTCCTATAGTACAATGCAAAAGAAAAAATTCACAAATAGGAAATGTTAGGGAATAGTTAGGAGATGTGGAATATGAAAGAAACAATAAAATGAGACAATAAATAAAGTGCATTTCATGGTGTGGTGGTTTGAAAGAAAATGGCCCCCATAGGCCCACAGGGAGTGGCACGATTAGGAGGTGTGGCCTTGTTGGAGTAGGTGTGGCCTTGTTAGAGTAGGTGTGGCCTTGTCGGAGGAAGTATGTCACTGGAGGGTGGCTTTTGAGATTTCAGATGCACAGGACTGACTGCATGTCTCAGTTTCTTTCTGCTGCCTGAGGATCCAGATGTAGAACTCTCAGTTCCTTTTCCAGAACCATGTCTGCCTGCATGTGCCACGCTTCCGACCACGATAATGGACTAAACCTCTGAACCTGTAAGCCAGCCCCAATTAACTGTTTTCCTTTGTAAGAGTTGTCGTGGTTATGGTGACTCTTCACAGCAATGAATCCCTAACTAAGACACAAGGAGCTACATAAAAATAGGAGACATCAGATTGAAGGGGATGTGAAATGAGGGAGCAGACCGGCAGGAAGCAGGGACGCAAACCAATAGAGCTTCAGTAAGTTTAGACTACCAAAGATAAAGAGAAAAATCCCCAAAACCGCCATTGTGGGGAAGACACAGATGGGCCAGTTTGTTTGAGTGGGGATGGGCCGGTGGACTCCAAGTCATTGAGGACAGAAAGTAGGTTGCAACGTGAGCTGCTAAAATGTATTTGCTAAAGAAAGGTGAGTGGAAGATAAAATCGCCTGAAGGGATGTCATTAACAGTGAACTAAGGATACTAAATTCTCACTTTCCTCATAAAGCTTCATGTTCTGCAAGGAATAAAGTAATTATAATCCTGGCCCCAGCTATAAATGGACGGATGCCAAAGCATCATCACCCAACTATTCGTTGGAAACTAGTCTGGCATCTCATAAGAAGCGGAGTTGAGATGACATCCTAACGTCCATACATCTATGGTCCACTATAATTTCTGTAAATTCCACAAAGTATCATTTCAATTTATTAAGCCTTCATAAAAACTCACTTTGTAGAAGACCCAGACCAAGGAGAGAAGACTTTCCCCAAGTCACATCTGCACGTTGTTGGCAGATGGATCCAGGGCTCTTGACTTGGTGGCCAGAATTGGTGTCGTGCTGAGAGCTCAGTACTGCTCCTTCTCCAGACTTTCCTTGGGACACTGCAGAAGGATGGGCACCTGTGCCCCGGAAAGGGTGGGATGTGACCCCGAAGACTTAAAACAGGACAAATTCTCCTCACCTTCTGCAGAAGCCCCAAGTCCTGGCTTTATGATCTCACCAGGCAGGGGCAGTAAATTCCAAGATTGCTTCAGGTCACCAGAGGGCTTGGGTGTGTACAGGGCTGGGAAGCCTGCCATGTGAAAGCCATGCCCAGGCGTTGTTCAATAACTGCTAATGCATACTCTGCGGCAACCGTCTTCCTTCTCGTGGCATAGGAAGGAGGACTGACCGCCTGGCATGTTTGGTCATCACCAGCACTTCCTGCCCACCTCAGGCATCATTCCAATTGTTAGAACCTCGGGCTTTGTGGATCAAATGCAAGCAACAAGTCTGGAAATAGTTTCTCTTCAAAAGCAGCCCCTGAATAATTGCTAAAATTGCATGGTCTAGCCCAAGTAGTGAGACACGCTTTCCAGCTAAGAACACCACTTACTACTTTGTAAATTTGTAGTTTGATACATGGATAAATAAATCTGAAATTTTTTAGTGTTTTAAAAACTTGATGTTCAATGAAAAACTAGACTATTAACACCTATATTTTCAACATATGAGATTTTCCTAAACCTATATTGCATAGACTAAAGAATTAACATATTGTCTTTACAGGTAAAATCCAAATCTAGTCTCTTTGAATTTCCATGGCTGATTATTTGATATGAAACAGTAACCACATTTTCTTCTTCATATTAGCCATGACAAAATCAACCTTTTTTGTCCAACCTATTTCAGAAAATAAGACTAATCCACAAGATGAAATGACCTCAGGTTTTCATGACATTTGATATTTCCCCACAACCAGTGGGGTAGCAAGGGCCTTCCTGACAGTTCTCTCCAGTGAAAATACAAGCTGGAAGTCCAGCAAGCCTATGTACTCAGACAATTCCCAGACAGAATCCTCTCTACACTGTGGCAACCAAATACTTGATTTTCATAGCTCAACATATAATTTTAAACTAGGGCAACGAGAATTGTAACATGAAAACTGGAATTTCTTTATTAAGTTACACTCATACTGAACAAGTTATAACAAAAGAAAAAGCAAAGCATTTCAAAAACAAAACAAAACAGAAAAATGAGCTTGCACAAGAGAGCTCGATAATCTTTTCCTTGACACAGAGAAAGAAAAAGTGTTCTTAACTGAAAGCTTCACTAAATCCTTTCCGTTATAGTAAGAGTCATTTCTCACTTGCAGGGGAATAAAAGACAAATATGCATTGTCCCAAGAAAGTCCAGATTACTGCTGGAATTTTGCCTCCTTCTTTGGCATTTTTCCTTTAACCTGGAAGAGAATATCCTCTCTGGTACAATAGACTGTCTTAAAAAGAACTACCAACAAAGAGAGAGAGGCAGAGGGAGGAAAAGTCGGGGGTAAGCATCGTTATGAAGCAGTTGCCTCCTGACACTTTGGTTTGCATTTATTTATACAAGTAGAACAAATCAACCCAGTAGCCTTCCAGCAGTGAGCCTAGGAATGGCCAAGTAGGAAGTCCCAGGCTGGACCAAACAACTGATGCTTGGTTATCACATCAGTTTAGTCATTTTGACATTTCTAGGTGGCAACAGAAAACTTTTTATTTTAACTATATTTCAAGTAACAAGAACTCTACAGTGCTACAGTGTGGTTTCTGAAAAAAAAATCACTAAAATGATCAATGTTTTCCCTAGATTTTTTGCAATTGCCAAAGCAAATGTTTTTGAAGAAGTTTTCATGAAAAGGTTAACTAGATAGATACCCAGGAAATAAATGACAGATATGTAGGGCACACAACTAGTAAATACTAAAACCCAAAGAGATGTTTCCAGGGTTGGAGGAGAAATGTAAAGTGATCCACGGTGGTAAGGGAGAGGGTGGGGGAAGCTGGGAAGAGGCACGGATCCGGTGGGTGGATCTGCTTTGCTTTGTTTCACTTCCTTGTTTGCCGTGTTGCACAAACCCTATTGAATATCAAGATTTGGCCTCCTGTGAATAAGGCTCTGAGAGAAGGATATTAGCCTGCTCAAGTCCACAAGCCTTCCACACACACACTGAATTTTAAAACAATTCAATAGTGAAGAACATCAGAAAACATGACTTGAATAATGAATATTAAAAATACTTTATTACTCAAGTTCATTGAAGCAAGATATAAACTATTGCTACTTAAGTTTGTGACCTAAAAGGAATCTAAGCAATTGTTTATTACCTGGTCTCTTTTTCACTGTTTTATTTTCTCCAAGTAAAATTAGGTTTTGCATCTTGAATATACTAAATAAAGTAGAGGCTTTTGTTGTTGCTAGTGCTACTTAATATTGTTTTTTACATGCAAGGAATAAATGATTACTAAAACGAAAAATAAGGAAAGGAGAATTCAAATATATTGAGCAATATAGAAAAAGATGTTTCCAGAGCTTGAAGATTTGCATGTGGATCTGTCAATTTACTGGAAAAACTTCTGTTGTGAGCACTTCATGAGTCAGTCAGCATACACAGCCCAGAATCAACTGAGCATGAAACTGAAGTCATGTGCAAAGCTGAGAGATGGTGTGAGAACACATCCCCTGACCTTGTTTCCAAGACAAAGATTAGAATCCATCTGGAACAAGTGAAAATCACAGAGGGACACATCAGCATGCTGAGAGCAGCAGGCTTTGGGTAATTGCCTCCATTTACTTTGAGCCACCCCCGTGTGTGTGTGTGTGTGTGTGTGTGTGTGTGTGTGTTAACTAGCTGAGATTGAATAATCAAGTTGCTGTTTATTATGCCTTTGATGCTTATAGTGATTTGAAAAAGGGTCCCCATAGGCCCATAGAGAGTAGCATTATTAGGAAATATGGCCTTGTCAAAGTAGGTGTTGCTTTGTTGGAAGAAGTGTGTCACTGGGGGTGGGCTTTGAGCTCTCAGAAGCTCAAGCCAGGCCTAGTTGCTCACTGTCCCTTCCTGCTGCCTGAAGATGCAGATGCATGCACCGCGTCTTCCTGCATGCTTTCCACCATGATGATGATGGACTAAGCTGTGAGTCAATTGCAGTTAAATGTTTTCCTTTGTAAGAGTTGCCATGGCTGCCAAGCCATGGTGGCACACTCCTTTAATCTCAACACTTGAGAGGCAGAAGCAGGTAGACCCCTGTGAGTTCCATGCCAGCCAGGTCTACAGAGTGAGGCCCAGGACAGCCAAGGCTATACAGAGTAACCCTGTCTCAAAAAACCAAAACCAAACCAAAACAAACAAAAATACATACATACATATACATATACATATACATATATATATATATATATATATATATATATATATATATATATATGAATTGCCATGGTCATGTGTCTCTTGTAGCAATAAAACCCTAAGACAATGCTATATAACTACTTGAGTTTCCAACATCCTCAAGAAAATTGCATGTAACTCACTATTGTTCCTAATCATTTGTTTCTAAAGGCTCAGTGTGAAAATGTATTGTTTATCTCTTGTAACAACTTCCTCCCAGACATGATTACATCTATTATGGATGTAACTGTTCTGTCAAGTTCAAAATCTTTCTGTTCTCTTACACCTAAAACTAACCAATGATCAAGTGTTGATGATTCTGTTTTGGAATCTGTAGCATCTTTCTCTGCCTTACAGTTTTATAGCATACCATCATTTCTGCTGTACACTCAACTCATGCATCCCGGCCAACACTAGCACAAAATGAAGAGTATTCAAAAGCATAACTATCAGAAGAGAACATGAGAGACCACATGCAATGCTGGGTACCAAATAATGTAACAGGAAAGATGACCACTGATGAGGTTAGCTGCTGTGCGGTAATGCTTTTATACACTGGTTTAGTAAAACACTGATTGGCCAGTAGCCAGGCAGGAAGTATAGGTAGGATTAGCAGACAGGGAGAATTCTGGAAAGAGGAAGGCTGAGTCAGGAGGTGTCAGTCTGCTGTCCAAGGAGCAGCATGTAATGACACTCAGGTAAAGCACAGAACACGTAGTGACATATAGATTAACAAAAGTGTAAGAGCTAGTCAGTGGTAGGCCTGAGCTAATGGATATGGAGTTTTAATTACTATAAGCCGCTGTGTGTTTACTTGGGTCTGAGTGGCTGTGAACCAGGTGTGACACAGGAAAACATTCAGCTACACTTTTCCCAAAATGGCTTTGATTCCACAGCCATATTCAAATTAAGATTCTATTTTCAGCAGTAAAATCTTTCTCCATTTCCCTTACCCATAACCCACCTATTCTTCAATTATAACACAGGGTTTACTCCTGTATGCATTCTAGTAGTCATCCTAGTCAAAAGGAACATCTTCCCATTTTCATGACAATATTTTTGTTATATCATTCATTGACAAATGACATACTATTTTATTCCATCACTAAATAATATTTCAATAAATAATTTATATCATATATTTCAAACTTCATTTTTAAAAAATATATTATTTTTATTAATCCTTTGGGAATTTCATACAATGTATTTTGATCATATTCACCCCTTTCCATAACTCCTCACAGATCCACCCTCTTTGCCCTTATGTCCTTACCTACCCAACTTGGAGTTTTCTGGGCTTTGTTTTTTTCCTGGCCTATTGGATCCAGTTTGTGTTGCCCAGCTACTCTTGGGAGTGGGACCTGCCCTGGCATGTTGTTGATCTACCAGGGGTTACACCACTAAAGAAAACCAACTGTCCCAGCCGCTATCAAGTGCCAGCATCACCTAAAGCAGGGGAAGAGTTTCAGGCTTGCCCGTGCCTCCATACTGGGATTTTGTGCAGCTTAAGCCAGTCTTAAAGGCAGTGTTGTTGGCTATATTTATTTTCATCTTCTGACCACTTGGGTTGCAATGAGTGAACAACTTTATGTGGTTTAATGATGCACTGATGGACAACTGTAGGAGCAAATAACCTTAGCCCTTCTTACAGACTAGGCTTTCTGACCAATGCACACATTAAAGAAAAATGCTGTTTCTGTAGACTCTTTGCTTTAATCACTAGGCTATGATATTTACTTTTCTGAAATTCCTTCAACACAATTGACTTAGCCAAAATCTGTACCAGAAGAGATGTTTGGTAACTGGAAATATATTCTGATTCTAAAGCAATATGAGCATTCTATAAAATCTCTTTAGAAAATGAATTATGGATTTCCAAAAGGAAAACAAGGGCTGAGCAATGATCCAGGTGATTTTAGCAGCACTTGCTACTTCTATTCCAAGATGGCAGCTACGCGACAGATTTACCTCATGCTACTGTTACTTTCAAAGAAGCCTATTTGGACCAAAACACAGTCAATGCAAATTGCTTCTAGGAATCCACTTCTGTGAGAATTTGGCTGTGTATGTCTTTGGCCAGAATTCCTTGAGTTTTGGCTTCCAGTCTCTGTTTTGCTTTCCTAGTAGAGATGTTGTACTCATAGTAGCCTGGCTATAAGGGCCTTGCCAACAGGAAATTCACACTGACTGTCCCAGTGAAAGAACTGAAGTGAGAGTAACGGCATGTACTTTAAATGAAATGAACCCATCCACCACTTCCTTACCAATGGCCCACTAAGACAGTATTTCGGTACTGAGAACAAACAATATTCCATGTACAGTGGATGCAGAAATTATCCAGGGACCACTCTATAAACAGGGTGTGACACAAATATAGTATGCACATTCTAAGTAAATGATATGGGTGTCATAGGCAATTAGAGAAGATGGAATTTAGTGTGGACAAAGAAAATCCAAAATTGGTTTCAAAAAGAAGGGGACTTAGCCAGTGCACAATTAAGTAGACATAGGCCACTTTAAACAGAGTCCCACCAGACATGGAGTCAACAGGGACTCATTCTTACAACCTGATGCAAAAAGGGAGCTTTCACATGGTTATGATGAGTAAGTGAGGAAGGCAGGATGTTGGAAAATACACTAGAACAAGGGTTTCACTTCTTCTATGTTACACTAGAACAAGGGTTTCATGTCTTCTATGTTACACTAGAACAAGGTTTTCATGTCCTCTATTTTACACTAGAACAAGGTTTTCATGTCCTCTATTTTACACTAGAACAAAGTTTTTATGCTATTTTACACTAGAACAAGGTTTTCATGTCCTCTATTTTACGCTACTGATAATGGACATTTTTGAGTTTTCAAGCAATCTTTTATTATCAAAGAATTGGGCTGTTAAAATAACTCCATAGAAAAGAGGTGAATAATTGAAGACTCGGGCAGCCTTTGCTCTGAAGACAAAGAGAAGAGGAGAAATGATTGTGGTAAGAGTGCCAAAGCCTCCTGAGCCCTAGTTCCTGCGGGGACTGTGGCCAACCGGAGTCAATCTAAATGCTATCGAGAAGTCTGCACTGGACACAGCAGAACCCACAGTGTTTGGCAACATTCTTATCTTTTAGTTTTCCTCTGCTGGGGACTGAATCAAGGGCCTTGTACATGCTAGGCAAACACGCCACCATTGAGCCACGCCTCAGTCATACCAGAAACCGCCTTCTTCCTCCCTCCCTCCCTCCCTCCCTCCCTCCCTCCCTCCCTCTCTCCCTTCCTCCCTCCCTTCCTTTCCTTCTCCCTCCCTCCCTCCCTCCCTCCCTCCCTCCCTCCCTCCCTCCCTCCCTCCCTCCCTCCCTTCCTTTCCTCCTCCCTCCCTCCTTCCTTCCTTCCTTCCTCTCTCTTCCTTTCTTCCCTCTTCCTCTTCTTTTTTCTTTCTTTCACTTTTTTAGACATGCAAAGCAACAGACTTCCTTACATGTTCATATACACTGGATTTTTTGGTACTCTGCCCCTCTCCTCTCCCCATCCCCCTCCCTCCCATGTCCATGAAACATTTCTAGCCCCTCTCTTCTTCCCTTCACTTTTATATCACACGTGATCTATCGCCATCCCTAATCCTTTCCTTTGAAGTGTCCTTCCTCCTTTCATGGTCCCTTTCTAGTTTTCTGGCATCTACACAAACTCACTCCTACACACACACATACACACACACACACACACACGCACGCACGCACGCACGCACGCACGCACATAAATGTACATATATACATACATATATGTATGAAAATTGGGATCTTGGCTTCAGGGACATTTCTGAGGAATGTGTCTTCAACACCCATGCTATCCCCAAACTCTGTAAAGCTACACTGTTTCAAAAATTCATGCCATTCGCAGGAAGCTGTTCAGAGGTCAGTCCCTGAAAGGACATATTATGTCACCGCTGGTGGCAGGCTCACAGATGCTGGGTCCTCAAGGACTAAAGAAAAAGCAACATCTGGGAAAGGTAAGCTGGCAATTATGCTTCATAAACAATCCTCTTCAGTAGATACTACACATAGCCTGGGAAGGAGTTAATGAAACTCGAAGTCAGGGTAGGAATGGGACAGAGTCTAATCTCTGTGGTGACTGGATCATAAACAGTACGATTAACTTTAATCATTGGGCATGTTTAACACATCCAGTTCTTCTTCCTGACTGGACCAGAATCCAGTCTTGGCTTGAATTCTTTTCTTACAAACTTCAGGAAAATATAACTGGAAGCGCAGGGGAAACAATATAATTAAAACTTTTAACTCAGGGCGGGGGGAGTGGCACATGCCTTTAATCCCAGAATTTGGGAGGCAGGGGTGGGCAGATCAAAGCCAGACTGGCCTACAAAGCGAATTCCAGGATAGCCAGGGCTCTGTTACACAGAGAAACCTTGTCTCTAAACACCAAACCAAACCAACAAAAAACATTTTTTAAGTGCTGTGACATAATAAGACTATCAGAAATTCAAGCACTTTGAGTAAAAACTGCCTTCAGCCCATTTTACAGATACTTTTACCAAGGATAGATGCTTAGCTAATCTTTTCAGCATACAGTACAGCTAATAAGAATTTTGCTCGTTGGTGATGGTATGTGGATGGCATTAAAATTTAAAGCTGACATGTAAAATAGAGACAAAAACATGAAAACTTTATATTCACTGGTTAGAGCAGTCTCCTTAAGTACAGAAGCAAACATCTTGTACTGAAAATTATTGTAATTATAATGAAGTAATTAACAGCTCTAATTACCCTGCGTCATGATGAGAACACAAAGTTTCATAGTACTTAATCTGCTTAAGGCCTTGAAAAGATTATTAACAAGAATAACTTCATAAAACAACCGTCAGACTTAAAAGGGGAGTTTTAAATTATGTTAATAATTCCATAATTATTCTAAATAAATGATAAACCGTGATCATCATAATTAGGTTAGAAAAGTTCTGTATTACAGTGGCCTTTTTAAAAAAAAAAAAAACACTGTTTATTATTGTCTTAAAATTGGGATAAATATGAAAAAATGGCAAAGTGACAGATGAAAAGTTGCAAGTATCTTAAAAATCAGTGTGTTCTGAAAGTGTGACCTAGAGAAGCGTCCTGGCATACAAAACATAGTCCTAGACGTTTCTACATCAGTGTTTTAACACTACACAGCACAGCGTCACACTTAAAAGGAAGGCTGCTTGCTGATCAAAACATCTTCTAGCAAGAAGACCAAGTTCTCATGTCCTGAGCACAAAATAGCGAGCAGTGTAAACCCGTAAGCCTCTGAGGTTGCTTTCCATCTAGCAATCCATGAAGCAAAAGCTAAAGAGGAAAATGAGGATTTTCAAAGTTGAGTGTGAAATTCAGTCAAACTAAAATAACTGGAGGGGAGTCTGGGGATGTGGCTCAGTTGGGAGCTCTCCTAGCATGAGGTAAGCCATGAGCTTGATCCCAGCACCACATAAACCACAAACTGGCTGTGGTGGTGCATGTCAATGATCTCCTCATGCAGGAAGAGTCTGAAACTGAAGATCGCCCTCAGCTAAGCTATGTAGTGAGTTCAAGGCCATCCTGATGTCCATAAATCCCTGTCACAAATAACAGAAAAACAAAATATTTTTGGAAGCAAGGAATGCTGTATGAGGTCAGTTTGATTTACATAGTGAGATCATATTTCAGACACACAGAGAGAGAGAGAGAGAGAGAGAGAGAGAGAGAGAGAGAACTTTCAAAACATAAGACAATGTCATTCTCTCTTTTCATTACAGAAAATAGTAATTCATAAAAATATGGCGTATATGTTAGGATATAGTTGATCTGTCATTATTTTAACTGAAATGTCACTTAAATTTCACAAATGTAATTTCAAAGTTGATATACATGTATGATAACATACAGAAGTGAAATCTTGAAATCTGTCAATAATTTTGAATAGTGTAAATAAGTTCCAAGGCATAGAACAGGGATGGAATTGGCAGGCTGAACATCACAGGCATGTAGTTCACCTGTTTTCTTTTGTACTGTTGTTTTTCATCAATCTGTAAAAGTTTTTATTGTCAGAAACACTCTATTTTCACATGAATCTTTATGTATAGATACACATATATGTGTATATTCATGTGTATATGAAGCAGCTTTTCACAGTGTGATTATTTATATATATATATATATAAGGTTAGGAAGAAATTTTAATCTTTATATCAAATGTATGATTATTTCTTTTTTGGTTTATATTCATATATATATATATCTTAATAAATTTATCATTACTTAAAAGTTGAAGATATTCTCTTATATTTTATTCTTTAAAGATATTTATCTGTTTTCAAGTTTTTCTTTCATTTTCCTAGCATTGATTTTTGGGATAATTAATATATAATTTCACATTTTAATAAAAATTTTTATAAATCAACATGATAATTCTTTCCTCCCCCTGATGTATAAGACCTGTCAATCATAAATCAAGTTTTTCCTCTATACATATGGCAGTTGTGATGCTGTGTCTTTGTTCCCTTGTCTGTCTAAGCCTGTGCTCTTCAATTCTTATAGCTGCACCATTAGCCCTAATATGTGGAAAGGCAAATCATTCAATGCAGTTCCTCTTCCTGGGGATGTCAAGACTAGTCATGTATTGTATAATACCAGATATAGACAAATTTGTTATTTATAAATATTATGACCAATTCCTATAACTTTTAAAGAAATAAATGGTGCTCTACTTCATAAAATTTGAACATTTCACTTAACTGTATTTTTAAGATAAGTGAACTAGGCTAAACACAATGTAAAAAAAATAGAATTTTAAAAGTTAATAAAATAAAATAGGGAGGAGCTGGGGCAGGAGAAAAACATGGTCAAAATACATGGTAATGAATTTAAAAATTAATTAGTTAAATAAAAAAAGGTTAATAAAACAGAGTTCCAAACAGACTTCAGTTTTAACGTCTCCTCTGTCGTCACTAATCCACTCTGATCCCTCACAGTCACAAAGGTCAAACATTTGTGTTTATAGATCCTGTAGCTGGATTTGCGTCTTAAAGCTGGTTCTCTCATCCGGTTCTGACAACAGGATTTGGAACGTCAACGACAATTCAATCATCTCCAGAGCCTGCTATCCTAACCTGCACATCAAAAGGACGATGACATGGTAAGAAGCTATGAACTGATGCTTTTGTGTGACTTTTTGAAATAACAGTGCAAGAGAGAATATAGTTTGCTAAAGACCAGTTCATACTTGTATTTTAAAAGTTGTTGAACCATTTGTATGAGAAAGATACAGACCATATTATATATAATTAATCCAAACAGAGAACAGGGAGGTTGTGTCCTTATTGTGTTATCCACTGGTGTGGGACTAAATCACCCCAAAATGACAGTTTAAAATGCTGTGCTCTCTTTCTTATTCTTAGGAGTTCGCTCCCCTCAGCACAGTGAGTCTCATTCAGAGGTTTTAATCTTCAGACAGTAGCAGGGGCTGAAGTCATCTGAGTCCTCTGACGCGTGAAAGTGCAAGGTAGCTTTTTCTTTTCTTTTCTTTTCTTTTCTTTTTCTTTTTTAGATTTATTATTTATTTATTATGTATACAGCATGTATGACTGCAGGCCAGAAGAGGCCACTAGATCTCATTCCAGATGTTTGTGAGCCACCATGTGGTTGCTGGGAATTGAACTCAGGCCCTCCTGAAGAGCAGTCAGTGCTCTTAACCTCTGAGCCATCTCTCCAGCTCCAAGGTAGCTTTTTCACTTGGGGTGATCCACCCCAGTCCTGTCCCTGCCCCCACCATAGATCAGCTGGGGCCCATCAGGCATCTCTCTCTCCATGTAGCCTCTCTACAAAGCTTCCTCACAGCAGGGGAGGTCTTGATAAAAATTTTAAAGAGATACTTGCCTCACCTGGAGTAAACATTCCAAAAGGCTAAGTCTGTATGTAGTGTAGAACATGACAGAAGACCACGGGAGAGAGTCTAATTTTATGCTTTGTTAAAAATTGTTTAAGTTCACATTTCAGACTTTTGGCTTAGGAAATTGTCTTAAGGCTAGGATTCATTTAAGTATCGGCTTTCATTCAAGTCTTATAAGTGACAACTTTTGTATGCAACTCTTTCAAAGTGATTTTAGTGCTTTTAATACTCTATGTGTCTGTGGCTAAAAACCATGTAGAGGGGGGTCTCTAAATGTCATGTTATACAAAATGTCCAGAGTTAGCAGCCTGTGAGTTTCATACATGCACAGAGCCAGTAGGTGCTGTTGCTCAGCACAGAGCTATCTTAGCAGCCAGGTGTGACTAACCGAGAGGGAGTCAGAGCAGAGACGCCCATAGCCAACCCCAGCACCCGGCACAGCAGGCCAGAGCACAGTCCTGCCTCCCAGGGTCCTAGGCCAGGTTAACAGAACAATGCAAGACAGCTCTGTGGCGGCATCCTGCAGGAGAAAGAGGGACAGCTCATAGAGATTGTGGATTACACAGGGGTAACAGAAAAGGTTTTCTCGTCTACATAGCTGCATCTGATTTTGCCCCTTTACGAGAATGGCTGACGGAAATGGTGCAGTCTTTTCATGTGGTGTTGGAACTTGTTAATGTTTCTTGAATTTCCTCAGCTACTGACTCCTGAAAGTTGCTTAGAACGGTAAGGACCCTCAGCCTTCCTACTCGCTGTAAAAATGTCCTGTTACATAATTCTGACCTTGGTGTTTTACATTGCTGTCAGGACAATCTGGCTGATGAGAACGGAGGTTAGAAACTGGTCAGGGAGGCAGGGGCCCCAGAGCGACAGTCCTTCCGTCCGAGTGACCTTGCTGGAGGGCAGGAATGCAGGAGAGGCTCTGATTGCTGTTCTTTGTTATCTCCTATGTGAGTTCCTCTCCTCGAGCTAGACCTGGCTGTGGGGTTGGAACTGAGGGGAGGCGTCTGACACCGGATGGCTCCCCCAGCTGGACGGGCCAGCTTATCCTCTGCCCACATGTAAGCCCAGTCTCTGCCACAGTCCTTTAAATCCCAGACTAGTAAAGCCAAGGCACCCTGGACCCCTCCTGCTTTTAAAGGAGCTCTGTGCAAGGCCCTCCCTTACCTCTGCTGTCTTCCTCTTAAGCTCCCACCTGTGAGTCTATGATAAACTTCTTCCTAAAACTCACTCACTTTGGGCCTTGAATTTTATTCTTCCAGTTCAGGAGACACTGATCAAGGCAGCTTTGGTGGCCATTGAGTTTCCAGGGCCCTACCTTCCCAAGCCAAGTTCATCAAGAGCCAAATATCATTGCTACTTAAAACTTTGGTTATGTGGCCGGGCAGTGGTGGTGTACGCCTTTAATCCCAGCACTCAGGAGGCAGAGGCAGGCAGATCCCTGTGAGTTCGAGGCCAGCCTGGGCTACAGAGTGAGTTCCAGGAAAGGCACAGAGCTACACAAAGAAATCCTGTCTCGAAAAACAAACAAACAAACAAAGAAAAAAACCCTTGGTGTGTGTGTGTATGTGTGTTTGTTCTGACAATTGGTTGACTATATGAGATAAACTTCTGTTAATCCATCTGTAATAATGATGCTGTTCTTGCTGTCATTCAGTAATGAATTCTCTTCAAGGGCTGACAGATTGCTATTGAACAAATGCAAGGAAATGCAAACTGGAAGTTCTGCTGTCATCATCTGCATAAGATTGAGCCTTTGAAAGGCCTCCTGTCATGGAGGAGGAGGAACTCATGAAGCCCCGCCCTCCCTGAATACTTTTAGACAGTTAATAGTACCCAGGGAGGAGAGGCTTATGAGGCCCCTCCCCTCCCTGAGAATCTATGGGCAAAGGTTGCTGGGGCAGGGAGACACGTTTTCTTCAGTGGCATAGCCACCAGTGAGGTGCCCATGTTCCTATGAATGGTTTGTCACTCATGTTCCTGTAAGCAACCCTAATGAAACAGTGGGAGGAGACACAGACACAGACACACACACACACACACACACACACACACACACACAGAAACACACAGAGACACACATACACAGAGACACAGACAGACAGACAGACAGACAGACACACACACACACACACACACACAGAAACACACAGAGACACACATACACAGAGACACAGACAGACAGACAGACAGACAGACACACACACACACACACACACACACACTCTAGGGGACTATCTATTGGAAGAGGAGGAAATCATCAGGAGTGGAAATAGGACAGGAGAGGATAATAGGGGGTGATGTCATCAAAATACATTATTCATGAAAATACATGAAACTATTACCATCAATAAGCACAGGTTAATAAAATATATGTATGTATGTTTTTATTTATGTGTGCTGTGAAATTGCATGCTTTTACTCAGTTACAAGGTGGTAGTTCATGAAACCCCAAATTAAATTCACTGGTAAGGAATTTTCAAGGTTTACTCTCTTTTCTTTAAGGCAGAGTGGTTACATAGGTCCTCTCAAACTTGAAATCCTACTGTGTCAGCCTTCCTAGTGCCAGGATTATAGGTAATGCTGCCACACCTAGCCCCTTAAACAAACAAACAAACAAACAAACAAACAAACAAACAAAACACCACATCTTAAGTGCTTGAGGATAGTAACATTCTCAAAAATATCTACAATTTAAATACTGTTTTGAACGTGGACTACATTCCCAATAGTCAGAATTAGATGGTCTTTTTGTTTGGCTTTGTTTGAGATGTGGTCTTCTGCAGCCCTGTCTAGCCTTGAACTCACAGATCTGCCTGCCTCTGCCTCCTAAATGCTGGGGTTAAAGGTGTGTGCCATCATGCCCCATTAGATCAGTGCCTGTTAACAAACACGTAGCATTTACTAGTATTTAAATTTAAGCATCAACATGTCAAGACATGAGTATGTGATTAGTTTTTTATTTTTATATAGCGTTTGCCTGATCATTATCAGAAAAACTCTGAAAGTGACTGCTGGTATCCATGACTTCTATCCAGCTTGTCAGGGGCTGGAAGCTGTGAAGTCATGGTAGCTAGCTATCTCCATGGCATTCTGCTCACTTCAAAGCTATGAAGAAATACAGAGCCTTACTGATATGTTGCCTGGTCTATTCTTTTTGAAGCTTTAGAAAGATTTCTCCTCCTCCAGGAACGTTACAAAGATCCTTCCACAGGGGCTCTACTCAGATTTTGACTTCTTTATGTGGCATGGGCCTAGGTCAGCTTTGCTGATCTATAGATTTTGACTTCTCTAAGCATTATTGCAATTTAAATTCCTTTAGATTATTTTATTTTCTGTGTGCAGGTGTTTGGCCTGTATATATGTCTGTGCACCATATACATAGTTTGGTGCCAGGGAGACTGCATCAGACTCTCGGGAACTAGAGTCAGACAGTTGTGAGCCATCCTGTGGGTGTTGGGAACCTAATCTGGGTCCACCTCAAGGGTAGCAATTGCTCTGACCAGCAGAGCCAACTCTATGAGCTCATAGCTTATTTTTTTACTACCACAAAATTAACTGAAAAGAATTTACAGAGGAGATGCATATTAGGAGGGAAATAGTAGATTAACGACACTACCACCCTACCAAGGTATTCCAGGTATTTGTGCTGTTTTCCATGCATCCATTTTAATTGCATATATTCTAAAGTGTTCTTAATCTGCTTAAACAACATAAAAAATAAAATCTATTGCTAATGAGATGCTGAATTTGAAAGACAAATGTATACTCATATTTTTCCATAACAAATTTTAAAGTCATAGAAAGAAATAAGAAATACAATCAAAAATAATTTAAAAGAATCTGATTTTCTTTATTTTATGGGTGTTTTGCTTACATGCATGTCTGTGTATCATATGTATGCCTGGTGCCCCGGGGGCCCAAAGTGGGTGCCCTGGACCTGGAGTTACAGACAGCTGTAAGCCACTGTTGTGGTCTGAGGCTCCGAATCAATCCAAGCAGACACAAGAGGTTACCGTGAGGCAAGATTTAATGCAGGGCAGCACAGAAGAAGGGGGGAAGGGAAGGGGCAGATCGATCAGGGCTGCAGAACAGCCTAGGAGCTGAGCTGCGGCCCTGAATGCCAGCTGAAGCAAGTATTTAAACACAAAAATCACAAACATTTGTTGCCAAGTTACAGTGACAGTTTTCACCAATCAGGATTTGGAGATCAGGGTCTTCCTTGAATGGTCCATTATTGTCAACTGACATACAATGCAAGCCTTTCAGTCCAGCCAATCAGATTCGTTTGTTCTTTCTGTGGTTAGGAACAGCCATGATGTTTCTAGAGAACTAAAGATGCATAACGACTATTTCTATGGTTTAAGGAGGAGTAGGTCAGCCATTGGACGGTTCCCAGCTCCCCTAGGGCTTGAGAACCTGAACTTTGTTTCACCCTACAGGTAAAATGGAGTCTGAAATCGAATTGGCAGTACTCAGGACAGGTGCTTTTTTTGCCTGTTCCCAACACTACCACCTGGGAATTGAACCTGGGTCCTCTGGAAGAGCAGCCCATGCTTTTAACTGCTGAGTCATCTCTCCAGTCCCATAAAAGTAATTTTAAACAAACCCACATTTTGGAATATATGGCCAGCTGAAAAATGTATTTTCTTAAAGCTTTATGTTAGACTGCTACATATTGTTCTATGGAATACAGAGGCATTAATAATTTTCTCTGGGTGTGTGGTGGTACATGCTTTTAATCCCAGCACTCGAGAGGAGTTCAAGACCAGCCTGGTCTATATAGCATGGTCCTGAACAGCAAGGGTTACACAGTGAGACCAGCTTAAAGAAGAAAAAAAGCCCCTGAATTATGTTGCTGGAAAGATGTTCATGAAATAACGTCAACTACAAAATACTTGTTTTGTACAGATACACATTTGTATCATTGTGGGAGTCCAGCTCCCACCTTTCGAAGGGTTCTTAGGTGGAGGAGAGAGGGATAAGAAAATACCAGAAAGAAAGAGAGACCTAGATGACAAGACAAGAAAGACAGAAACACAGGATAGCTTCAGGAGGGCCTGGGTCAATACCCAACAGCCTCGTCCTATATTGAAAAGGGCTTTTTATAATATGCCAAGGGGAGAGGCAGAAGACATCCCCTTTGCAAGATCAAAGCACACCGTATAGCAATGTGTAGACCCTTCCAAATACCTGGTAACCACTCCCATGGCCAAATCATCTCCTTATGCAGCCCTGCTGTTAAAGTAAGCTCAGACTCTCTGACCTTGAGCAAGGCCTTAACAGAGAGCTCTGTGGGCCCTCACATATCATTTTATTGCTTTAAAAATGTTTCATATTCTGTCTTTGTCTTAGTCAACATTCTGTTGCTGTGAAGAGACACCATGACCACCACTCTTATAAAGGAAGGCATTTAACTGGGGGTCACCTACAGTTCAGAGGTTTAGTCCATTATCAGCATGGTGGGAAGCATGGCACACACAGGCAGACGTGGTGCTGGAGAAGGAGCTGAGAGTTCTACATCTGGCAGGCAGCAGGAAGAGAGAGACTACTGGGGACTGCCTTGGGCTTTTGAAACCTCACAGCCCAACCTAGGGACACACTTCCTGTGATGAGGCCACACCCACTCCGACAAGGCCACACCTCCTAATAGTGCCACTCTCTGGTGACCAAGTATTCAAATATACGAGCCTGTGGGGGCCATTCTTATTCAAACCACCACAGTCTTTAAATAAAATTTATTTCAAGCAGTTTATACAGCATATGCACATATATATCTTGAAATATATAAATATGCATTCACAAATAAATTTTAGGTAGTATTGACTGATTTTTATGTTTACTGAATTACTTAATTTCAAAAAAATCAGAATTCTATACAAAGGTCATTTATCAATAAGCATTATTCACACAGACTCTATACTGTCAAAATGGTATTTGCTGAGAAAGGGCCAAGTGAGTGTCTTTAGTGTAGAAAGTCACAGAGCCTTTAACCCACTAATGTGCACCACGGCTCCCTAGAGTGACGATCCTACCTATTATATACCCCAAAGTCTACTGTTTTTATCATGCTTTACACTTACTTCACACATGGAGGACTGGTGTACATTTATCTTCTCCCACCAAACAACAGTTGGAAGACTGTCTTCTGCATTGTTCAAGGGTGCCCGCCATCCAGGACACACGGCAGGAACTCAACAAACATGTTCTTAGTGAATGAGTTTCCAGAGAGCTCCAGGTGCTTAAAGCTTCCTCAGGCATTATCATTTCAAAGTTTTTCAATTGTATAATAACTTCAAAGCAGAAATTATGTTAACACCTCTGGGCCACTAGAGATTTGCTTAATGAATTATTGCTGTGCTTCAGTAGGATGAATTACTTCAGGGAACTGAGGATGTTTCTCAGCGAGTGCCTCATGACCTGGAAGAGGCTTGCAAAATTAGCTTTACATGCTTTGAAACTGTAACCAGAACACACTGGTAAAAAGGACCACTGGCTCATGAAATGGACCAGAAGGGAGTGTGCTCTGTAGCTGCAATGGCCATCTTTGGAGTGGCAACTCGGCATTTTCCACCCGCCGAGGATGTTTGCTTATTTTAACAGTTCAAGTATGAAAAACAGATATTCCTTCTGGAAATTGCACGTTGTTGACTCATTCATTCTTTGGGAGGTAAATGATCTCACATATTACTTTTTTTTTTTTTTTACATAAGCAGAGCCCATGTCTAAACAGCTTTTTAAAGATATTGTAAATGTATAGTTTACCTATGTTTTCTATGATAAACTATGGTTTATGCTACTTAGAAAAAATCGGACTAACCTTTGCTAGACATTATATAATGCTTTTGTTTATGTGACAGAAAAGCTACATCTTCTCATCAAATGCTAAAGACACAACAATTTTCCCCATTGGTACCCCAGAAGTGTTAGAAATAAATACCCTGCTGTTTTCATATTTGACAGTAGTTGAAGTGAAATAACAAACACTGATATAAAACATAAGGATGTTTTTTCCCAGTTACCAAAATGGAAAGTATTTTTACCAGCTGTCGATGCCTCCACACCCTGTCACTTCACTAAGAGCTGAGTTGATGCCTAAACTCTAAACCTTAACCCTGTTTGGGGGTGGGGAAGAAACAGTTTTCACGAGGATCAAACAAAGGATGTGTTTCCTAAGTCGCACTTGCAGAGGTTAATCTGTGTATGGTTTTCAAAGGGGAAAGTGCAGTGCCCCGGGATCGATCCAAGACCCTCTTCTGGTTTCGTTCTGTTTTGCCTAGTTAATAAACCACCAAGGAAGATAATTTTTAAACCTAATTTGCCGAAATGAGAACTAACTAACCTCTGGGGGAGAAAAAAGCCCCAATTTGAGGATTTTTGGTAAATTGACTTTATATTAAAAAATAAATATCTGCACTAATACTTTTGACCGAAAGGGTAAAAGAAACCTATCTACTTGGTAACCAAAAGGATGGGGGGAAAATTACAGCCAGGCAGAACCCAAGGTGCCCTTACACAGCTCAGCGAACCCTGGATGCTCCAAGGCCACTGCAGAGTCTGGAAGTAAGCAGCTCTCCGCAGGCACGCAGGTCTCCTGACTCGCGGCTTAACCTTCCAGTCCCCACCGAGCTGGGCGCGCACGGGCGACAGTGAAGGTCAGGGTCCACAGACTAATCCCCGCAGCCCCCCGCTGCGAACGGCCTTCCCTCGCGGGGAGTTTTAACGTGCGGTTCCTGAAAGGGCATTTCTGATCCTTCTCTTTCAAGGACACCATCGAGCCCGAAGGGAAAGCGCAGTTTCTTCGAGGTTTGTGCGGAACATAGTAGCTCTGGAGAAAGGGGTGGGAAGGGAGGAGGGCACTAATCAAAGCCCAGTCTGGAGCGGCGTGGCGGGCGTCTCGGAGGCGGTGGAGTGTGGACGCGGGCTGGATTCCCTCCGGGCTGCTTCCACGGGGGGTCTCCGCAGGAGCGCGCGCAGGCGTGGGGACGGCGGCCCGGGGTGGTCCCCGCCCCGCCCCTCCCCTCCCGCGCCCCGCGCCCCCCGCGCCCCCCGCGCGTCACCGCCAGCCCAGCCTCGGCGCGCCTCCCCCTGCTCCTCCTCCCCGGCGCGGTCCGGCTGGGGGGCGGGAGCATCGCGGGCGGGAGGAGCGCTCCTAGGCCCGGGAGCTCGGCGGGCCCTGGGCGCGTGGGAGCCACGGCGCGGCGCTGCGAGGCCCGGAGAGGAGGGCGCGGAGGTGAGCGAGCTGGGGGAGAGCCCGGTGGTGGCGGAGTGCGGGGTCGCAGTGCTGCGGGCGCCGGGTGCCGCATCCTTTCTCCGGGACTCGGCGGGTGCCCAGCTGCCAGGTGGGAGGGGTGCGGAAGGGCGTCCGTCGCAACCCATTCCGCCCCCCCCTCCGTCGTCCCCTTGGTCCTCCCGGAGCCCCGGGGAAGTCCCCAGGTCGGGCCCTGCAGAAAGGAGGCCAGGAGAGACCTTGTCCCAGGTAGGACGTGCCCGAAAGGCAAAGGACCCGCAGGCTACTTTTACCAGTCACTTTGGATTGATGCAGCGCTTTTCTCTGTTAGGAAGCGCTGCTTGGCAAACAGGTAAATAATGCCAGCAGTGGCTTTGCTTATTACCCGCTACTGCGATCCTGGTGTGTTCAGGCCATTTTGTGTTAGAAGTAATTGGTCTGTTCTTTTAGTGTCCTTAATTATCTCCGTGTCCCGTGTTCAGCCTCGACTGAAACTTGTTGAAAATTATGTCCTAAAAATCTTGCTCTTAAAATAACATAGGGAGATAAAGAGATTTTTTTTTTTTTTTTTGGACGGGAGGTTTCCATTTATTATCTCTACTATCCTGTAGAGCTGGATTGGTGTCAGCTTTTCACTCTTCTGGCAGGTAGTTTTTCTATTTCTTTTCTTTTCTTTCTTTCTTCTTTTTTTTTTTTTTTTAAAGATAGAACTTATGCCAGGCCACGTTTAGTTATCGCTCCATCTCTGCGGGCGAACTAGAATCCAGACTCCTGCGCCGCCCCCCCCCCCGCCCCCCCTCTTGTCTTGATTAGCCTCCAGTCCCAGTTAACTGCCCTGCTGCCTGCAGCCTCGTCCCCAATCCGCCCCCCTCGATCTCTTTATTGTTTATTTGGTTGATATTTTTTCTTTCTTTGGCACTGCACTTTTCTCCCCACACTCAAGATAACCTATTTGGAGAGAAAAAAAAAATTGCATCCTAGACATTTAGCAACATCAGCTTCCAGGCTGCCTGGAGAGGTGTGAGTGAGGTGGGGGGGGGGCTGCTGCAGTTTCTGACGCTCAGCCAGTCCATCAGTTGGGGGAGGGAAAGGAGACCGTTTCAGTAGCGATAAGTTTAGCTAATTGTGAAAGATGAAAATGAGAAGCTTCATCCAAATTACTTTCATTGTCCTGGTACCATGGAAAATGCCCTTCTACTGAATGAGCATAATTGTATTTTAATACTGGAACACAACACAGATGAAGGCAGAATTTTAAAAGATTATAAATGATAGACAAAAATGAGAATAAAGAGGCAGCAAAAGCTGAAAGGGCGAGGCTGGCGAGAAAAGGCGCAGGCCGAATATCAGGAAGCAGGATTACTCCCTGCTCAGCTCACAACCACGATTCTGAGGGAGCCAAGACATTGACACTTCACTTCATCTTTTGGGGCCCACGGATCTTGACTATCAGAAAGAGAGATCTGGCCTAGAGACTCATTACATTTTCTTTGGCCTTGGCATTTATAAAAATGCATTTAGTAACGAAGAATATTTATTACATACTTAGTATGTGCCAGGCAGTGTTGTGGTGGGATGGACAGAACGTGTGTGTGTGTGTGTGTGTGTGTGTGTGTGTGTGTGTGTGTGTGTGTTTGGTGTTTGTGAGTTGGAGAGAGTAAGCATATGGTAAAAAAGCAAAATAAACAATTGTTTAAAATAACTCCCCTGGAACTTAAGGGCTGAAAGAGGTTGGGGGTGGGTGGGCTGGAGTGAATCATTCCCGTAAGGAGACAGAGTTCCCAGGATGGAAAAGTGATTTAGTCTTTTCTACTTCTAGAAAAGGATTCTGGGGCTGGGCAGTAGGAAATAAGGGTCACATGGGATAAGGCTGGAGAGGTGAGCAGAGGTTGTCATATCTGGAGCCTTTTAGGTCACAGCCAGAAAGGTGGCTGTGATTCTAAGTAAAAGAAGCCACTGATTGCTGTGGGATGTTCTGTATGTCCTGTGGGAGCCCGTTCTTGGGTTCCTCATGGCTTTACCCAGCAGGTCCGCAAAGAGGATGATTAGGACCATGGGCCTGAGTGCAGGTGTCTGAGATGGTCTGCACTTGGCTGTGCTGTGGGATGGTCTGTATGTCAAGTTGCTCTGATTGGTCAATAAATAAAACCTGATTGGCCAGTTGGCTAGGCAGGAAGTATAGGCGGGACTAACAGAGGAGAAATAAAAGGACAGGAAGGCAGAAGGAGTCACTGCCTGCCAGCCACTACCCTGACAAGCAGCATGAAAAGATGCCAGTAAGCCATGAGCCACGTGGCAGGGTATAGATTTGTGGAAATGGATTAATTTAAGATATAAGAACAGTTAGCAAGAAGCCTGCCACGGCCATACAATTTGTAACCAATATAAGTCTCTGTGTTTACTTGGTTGGGTCTGATCGGCTGTGGGACTGGCCGGTGACAAAGATTTGTCCTGACTGTGGGCAAGGTAGGAAAACTCTAGCTATGACTGATATTTAAGGAAGAGAAACATTTACAATGGTGGAGAATGGTTGTGTAAAGGGCAGAGATAAAGATGAAGATAGGCTGACCATTTAGAAGGTGTTTGCAAGCTGGGCATGGTGACATTTGCTTAGAGTACCAGATACTGAGGCAGGAGGATCACTTGAGCCCAAGAATTGGAGACCAGCCTGGGCAGCATGAGGAGACAATGTCTCAAAGATGCGGGGGTGGGGAGGGGGAGATAAAGGCTTGCAGTGAGAAAGGATCAACAGCTGGGTGTGCTGGTGTCAGTGAAGAAGGCTTAAGAAATATTTCAAAGAGGCTGTGTTGATGGCATCTACCTTTAATCTCAGCAGAGGCAGGCAGACCTCTATGAGGCAAGTTCCAGACCAGCCAGGGCAATACTGTGAAACCAAGAAATATTTTGAAGAACAGGAGTTTATATCAAGGCTGAAGGAAAGCAAAGAATATTGATTGACCTTCAGAGTTCTCATTTGAGCAACTGGTAGGAAATGGTCCCGATTTACTGAGATGAAGAAACGTAGACTAGCAGAAGCAGGTCTGTTGCAGAAAAAGAGATGACCCTTGAACCTGTTTGAGATGTCATGAGAAAGGCCATAACTATGTGCCCTTTGGAGGCAAAAAAAAAAAAAAGGATGGTCTCCAGGACAGTGTGGGTAGACCGGCCTTTGATGAGTGAAGGTGGCCATCATGAATGTATGATTGGGTCAACGAACTTGGTTGTCTGATTTTTCTTTAGCATTCTGCACCAAGCTGAATGCAGATACAGAGAAAATGGGTAGCTGAGTTCTTCCAGAGTTTTACCAAGTGTATATGGTGGTAAGAGTGGAGGATCTTTTCAAGGGAATAACTCTCAATATAGACAGGGTTTAGAGAGAAACCAGGAACTAGCAGGTAGAGAATGAAATAGAATTTGAGGTTCACAGAGAAAAGTTATTTTGCCTTCTAGACATAGCAGTGTGAGCATTTAAATTAAGGTTATCAGAAAGGTACTAGATAGTGCTCAGAAATACCAGAAAGTGAATGGCAGGTGGAGGCAGAGACTCATTGCCTTTGATCCCAGCATCCGGGAGGAGGCAGAGGCAGGCGGATCTCTGAGTCTAGGCCAGCCTGGTCTGTAGAGTGAGTTCCAGGACAGCCAGGGATACTCAGGAAACCCTGTCTCAAAGAACAAAAACCAAAGCAAAATAACAACAACAAAGGTTTTATCTCCTGGAATGGCAAAGTCTTGGAGGATTGGCAGCTGCTGGGGTACCAAGATCAACCTCTCCAGTGAAAAGGAGTCAGTGGAGAGTGGTGATGTTAGGAGAATCTGTCAGAAGTTGTCAGTCACCCTAGAGGATTGGGGTGTTTACAGGATAATCTAAGGGGGTTCAGATACGAGCTTGTGAAGAATACAGTACTCCACTTCCTGGCCTCGGAGGATTTCATTTTCTTGATAACAATCATCAGATTGTGAAAGTCATGAGAATCTCTGAGGATAGCTCTTTCTGAATTGCAGTCATCCAATAATTAATGTCCCGGACATTTTCATGCAAAATAAATTAGGCTCTGCTTTTCACAATTAACTTAGCACAACTGCTACCATTCTGCCAGAGGAATGTCAAGGAATCCTCAACTGAAAAACCTTAGGGGCTGTCAAGAGACACCATGACCAACCGACTCTTATAAAAGAAAGCATTTACTGGGGACTTGCTTACAGTTTCAGAGGTCTGTCCATTATTACCATGGTGGGGAGCATGACAGTGCACAGGCAGACATGGTGTTGGAGAATTAGCTGAGAGTTCTATATCCTGATCCCTAGGCAGAGAGTGACTGGGCCTAGCCTGCACTTTTGAAACCTCAAAGCTCACCCCCAGTGACACACTTCCTCCAACAAGGTCACACTGATATGAGCCTATGCTGGCTATTATTCAGACTACCACAGGCCTGGGTAGCTTACTGTATTTGCATGGTCTTCCAGTGTTAATACTCCCGTAAGTATTAAATGCATAGGTCAACTTAAATACCCATATGGACCTTGAGATCTCAAGGAGCCTGTATGCTACTTGAAATACTTTTAACTGGAACTCCTGTAGCTGGTGTTAAATAAAAGGTGATGATGTAACATTTTATGTTACTTCAAGACTTATAAAGAAGAGAATTTTAGCATTTGGGAAAGATCATAGGAGTCAAGTACAATTGCTTTATACTTAACAAATGGAATAGAAGCAGACTGAGAATCAAGATAGACTCAGAAGCCTATACCAGTTGATTTACCTCAACAGCACAAAATTAAAACTTGCTATAAATGCAATAATTTTATCAAGTACTTAATCTGTGTTACCTTCAATTAACATTAAGTCAAAATTTAGGGACAATCAAGAATCTTCCAGCTGAAGTGGCTCTTGGGCCAGCATCATGGTGGGCCAGTATTATGGTGGGCCAGCATCATGGTGGGCCAGCATCATGGTGGGCCAGCATCATGGTGGGCCAGCATCATGGCCGTCACCTGGGAGCTTATGAGAAAGACAGAAATCAGGGTCACCCAGACCTGACACTCTCTGAATATACTGCAGCAAAATCCCCATCCCTGTGCTCACATTTGCACTAAAGTTTGCCAAGCTCCCCACTTATGACTGCGTTTGCTTAGGCAAGACCCCTGGAGCCTGGAGAACCAAGGAAAACAGCACTCCCTCATGGGAGAGTATGAGGAGTTAATATCATCAGAACACTTGGAATTTTGAATGTTATGAAACAGGAACTCGGTTTCACATCCTGTGGGGTGTGATGACACATTTTAAGGATTAGCATTGCTCTTCCCAGAAAGTGCAGGGAAGATATTGCAAATTAATAAGCGGGGTTTCTGATATTGCTTCTAAGTAGGGGAGGGGAATGGACTGCATGCATATTCTTCACCTTTTCTTATTAAGGGCAGCTCTTCTCCGGGTGGTTATTTTTCACTGTTGGAAACAACAACATGAAAATAGACATAAATAAGAATCAGCTAAATGGACTGTCTCTGAACACACTAAGTATTATAAAATTTTGGATGCCCAGGCTCAACCCTAAGCCAATTAAGTAAACATCAGGATTGTTATATAATAACAAATGACCAGGTATTTTAAATCTCTCCAGGTCATTCAGTGGAGCTAGAATTGAAAACAACTGTCTTTTGAGATCCTTGTGAGAGGAGGCAGTTCTGAGACTAGTTCTGCCTTTCCACCCTCCACTCACCAGTGGGACACTCCCCCCCCCCATGCATTGTGCAACCAAGCTGAAGAGAGGGGAGAGGGAGAGAGAGGTGGGGAGGGAGGGAGGGAGGGAGGGAGAACGGATGGATGGATATATTTACTGGTCAGTGGCTTTTTCAGACATTGAGGGATGCAGAACTTTTTTAAGGGGAGTTTGTAATTAGAGTGGGTGATATTAGCTTTTGATAAAAATGGGTGCATAATACACATTTCCTGAAAGCCCTTAATTTGTATATTTAAAATGAACAAATTCTTTGTGTAAATCACAACTCTATCAAGTTGTATTTTTAAGTTCTGTGTATGCTGCAGTATTCATGATTTCATTGATTGGATAACCAGGAAATCAGTGCCCATTGCATGTCATTGGCGAGTCAGCACCTGGTTGAGTCCTTGGGGACAGGTGAGTTGGTATGTGGATCCCTGATGTTGGATTGATTCCTAAACTGATATCACCCACCACGAATACCTGAAGTTCATAGCTGAGGAACCAATAAGGAGATGTTTTAACTTACTGAAGAGGATCTAAGGGTTGAGGAGATGGCTGAGGTGGTAAAGTGTGTGTGGAGGACCTGAGTTCCATCCCAGCATCCATGTAGAAAGCCTATAATCCTAGCACTAGGGAGGCCGAGACAGGAGGTTGGAGCTGAGGGACCTTATCTCAAAAAATAAAGTGGAAATTGATTGAGATAGACACCTAGCGTTGACCTTTAACCTCCACATGCACAGGCACATACATGCATGCATGTGCACCTACCCACAGGTGCCCACACACATGCATACACACCTAAAATTATTATCTGAAATCTTTGAGGAAAAAATGTTTTAGCTAAATTTATGGAGTTAGATTTAACCAGAAATCCTTTTTGTTGAAAATGTTCCTAAAATTAGCTGTTTCACTGTCCCACCCATTCTTGGAGCCAGGCTGGCCTTGAACTCATTGCACAGCTGTGGATGACTTTTATCTTTTTTTTTTTTTTTTTTCTTTTTGAGACATGGTCTTACTATGCAGTCCTAACTGGCCTGGAACTCCATATATAGAGCAGGCTGGCCTTGAACTCACAGGGATGAGCCTGCTTCTGCCTTCCGAGTTTTGGGGTTTAAAGTTGTCTGTCAGGGCCTGGCACTTGACCGTTCTGACTCCACCTACCAAGCACTAGGATTACTGTTGTGTGCCACTGTGCCCAGCTTCTGCCCTAGTGATTGCAATTCAATGAACATAAAATTTTGTTTTAGTGACTCGGTATGTAGAAATGCCATGAGATCTACATAGTTATTAAATACATATTGAGCATGTTATTGTATACGTCGTGAGCCTTGGAAGTCTGAAACAGCTCCGAGATAACCACTGCATTAGGAAATTGCATGTTTATTTCAAGAGGAGCCATAGTCTTGCCTTTGGGATTTTCTGAAGGTTTGAAAATGTTCAAAATCCCTAAACAAAACAAAAACACTTTTATACCCATAGAAATCTGTTACTGCCCTACAATAAGCAGTTGGGTTCTACTTGTTTATTTAAATGTCAAGAGAATTTAGGGACTGTCTTAGCACAAGCTGAAGTTGTAATGGTTAAAGTCTTCATTGAGTTAGAGAAAATTGGTTTGGGATATTTGACATTCCATTTCTGGAATGTGCTCCTGCCTTTTAAGTATGACTAAGCAGGTAACTGTGGGTTGGGGGTGGGGAGTGGGGGGCTGACTCCAGGGTGCCTTCCCTCTGGTGAAAGGCATTTTCTCCTAACAACTCCAGGGCCTTTTCACTTGGAGCCTCCTACTGGCTATGAAAATTATGGCCCTGTAAAGCTTGGTAGTTTCACAAACCAATAAAAAGGGGTGGCACAAGATTACCAACTCGACCAGTGTTATCACTGCGCTTTCCTGAAAGAAGGACATTTGCTCTAGAGAGTAGGAAAGATACACTCTTCGGTGTAAAGGATGATCCTTCAAGTGGGGTAACCACACAGCGCCTTGCTTTCCCGTGTGTTTCTAGCTGGTATTCAGGAGTCAGTGCACGAGCACCTTTCAGGCAAGGCTGTGGAAAGCCAGATTCACTGTGAGACGTCCCTAGTTTTAAGCTAGATTGCATTCATGGCACACTGTTGTCAAAAATGATGCAGTAGTTACACATGAATTAGGGAGCAGTTGGTAAACACAAATTTATTATCTTTCACACATATAACATGGGGGAGGGGAGGGCTGGAGCAATGGCTCAGCGGTTAAGAGCACTGGCTGGCTGTTCTTCCAGAAATATCAATTTATTATCTTTTACATATATAACAAGGGGGGGGGGTTGGAGAGATGGCTCAGCGGTTAAGAGCACTGTTCTTCCAGAGGTACCAGGGTTTAATTCTCAGCTCCCACATGGTATCTTACAACCGGCTATAACTGTAGTCCCATGGGATCCAATGCCTTCTTCTGGTGTGCAGACATTCATGTAGACAAAATACCCATACACACAAAATAAATAAATCTTTAAAAAAAACATGCACGCGTACATACACACACACACACACACACACACACACACACACACTGTTGAAGTAAGGGAATGTGCATACGCAGTAGTCTCTCCTATCTAGGGTATGCTTTGACTATACAGTTTGTTTTTTTTTTATTCTAAGCTGATGAATTTTTTATTATACTTTTATTATAAGTACATCCTGTCTCTCCCTAATGAGCCTGAATTTCTGAATATAAGCACTGTGTCTTCCCCTGCTTTCTATCTCTTATGTGCCGAGCACACAGGGGCCCGGATACATTCATGTTGGGTCACCGCAGGGCAGCTGTGCCGAGAGACTGTAATTGCTTTATTCCTTGTCAACTGAAATGTGTACTGTCAAGTTTACAGAGCTTTTTTTCCCCCTTAACTAGATAAATGTGGAGATGTCATTAATAACCATGTATTCACTTCTTAGGCATGAAGGAAATGATCCAGAATACTAGATGAACAAATTATAAATGGATGAAATTTTCGCACCACCGTCTCAGCATCAGATATTATCCATTGCTTGTGGGAGATGGCCTCCTCTTAGGTCAGAAATGGGGGACTCCAATGGGATATGAACACACTCTTTGGCCCTTTCTTTTTCCTCCCCTCTAAAAGCAAAACATACCTCCAAGGTGGTTACAGATTCCCTAGAAGACACGTGGTACCCCTCACCTGAGGTTTTCTAAATGTTACTTAGAAAACACTCATATTTTGTTTTATAGTATTAATAAACTCAGGTTGTTTGGTATGAGCTAGCCCGAGCTGAGATAATTAGTTAAAGTTAGCATTGGTTTTAGACACACACAGATGACATTTGGAGATGGGGATCAGTTGCTAGTTTCCCTGTATATTTATTCTGCAGCTTCAGATCAAGCAGAGGTTAGAAGGCTTTTTTTTTTTTTTTTTTTTTTTTTTTAAGATGGTTCTCATTATGTAGCCCAGGCTCCCTCACAGAGCTCCCTCTGCCTCCAGAGTGCTGGGATTAAAAGCCCCATGGGAAGTTAGAAGACTTGTATTTGAATCCTTGCTCTCAAATCTTAGTTCTCTAAGCTTCCTGCTTCATTAATGTGAGAGGTAATATGTATTCTCTACCCACCTGAGGATTTAACAAAGTAATATTATGCATGAAAATATTCTATGAAATAACACACAAAAGTCTGGTATATGGTTTTAACAATAAACATTTCCTATCTTGGATCCACGAAAGGTCTCTTTGGGGCTGGCAAGATGGTGTAATGGGTAAAAGTCCTTGCTGTGCAAGCCTGATGATCTGAGTTCGATCCCCTGAGCCCACAGTGTAAAGAGAAAGCTACTGTCTCCACAAATTTGCCCCCTGACCTCCACAGACATGCATCCTTACCAATGCACACAATAGGTAATAAAATAAAATCTCTTTCTCTGTCTCTGTCTCTGTTTCTGTGTATGTGTCTCTCTGTGTGTGTCTCTCTCTGTCTCTGTTTCTCTCTCTGTCTCTGTCTGTCTGTCTGTCTCTCTCTCTCTCTCTCTCTCTCTCTCTCACACACACACACACACACACACATACCCCTTAATCCTACAATGAAAGAATCTCATTATTTATTAGGTTAATTTTATTCTGTTAGGGTCCAGTTAGAACATGCCATCACGAATACTATGTGAATAAGGTCCAAACATGTTAACACAATGGTTGCCCATTAATAGATATAAAATTTGTGGTTTAATAAGAGGCCACTGGTGATGTTTTTAGGTTCTAAGGTATTTATGTGCTTCTTCACATTCTGATTTAGAGAGGTCTGAACTTGTTCTATTTTAAAAAAAAGCAGATAAGTGATAATTTCTTTGTGTTTTATTTTTAACTTGAAAAGTCCTTATCATCATGATTATTATGCTAGAAGATTTTGTAGTTCTTACATGAGAGCTGCTGTAGTATATATTGAACAGCTCGGAGTTGATGGGGATCCCTGGCTTTGACAGTGGATCTCGTAACACTTTTTATCCTTAGGTAATGTGTATATGAGGGGAAGGCAAGTTGGTAATTTCACCCTTAATTTAGAAATGGAGTGAGTTCTGGTTTCATAGCTTATGGTTCCTTTAGTTGCTGATTCGCTGCATGGTCCAGGAATGTGAGGCTGGCTTTGTACTACCTGGCTGCCTAGGTCTGTCTGAGAGCATAATTACACTTCCTAACCTGAAAGGCCTGAAGTGAGCAGGTAATAGATGTAAAGACGGTGAATTTTCTCCAGTCACCTGAGTTAGACATTAGAATCACTAAGTCATGCTGAAGAGCAGTGAAAGAGCCAAAGAATATCACAGATAGGCACATGACTCCTCCACCCGTCCCTGTAGCCACTTCCCAGCGAACAGCAGCAGCTGCAGGGAAGATAGACCCTTCTGAGATCTCTTACACCCACCCAATAACACACGCCTCCCCTGGCGTTCTGATCCTGCCTTTACTTGTTCACATGCAGCACTGGACAAATGAATGGTCCTGTTTCCTGTCTCATCTGCAAATGGGCATTGTAATAGCACCTACAGCATTATGGGGGCAGTTCTCTGGATTTGGGTAACATGTGAAATATCAGACAGAGCTGAAACCTGTACTATATAAAAATTAAGCAATATTAATATTAGTATTTTTCTTCTACAATTTAGTTTATGGTTCTCTTCGGGGTCATTGAATATGACCTATTGCTAGTATAGAGAGTTGAATTTTCCACATGTTTTGAAACATTCTACTAGCGCCTGTAAAATCCATTAACTTCTGAAATGATCTGCATTGCTGTTAACATGAATGAAATTGTGCAGTGGGGACAGAATGTAATAGTATTTTTCTGTCAGAGCCAGCAGTGACCCTGATGCAGTCTGACTTGTGTGAGTGAGCAAGTTAGTACAAATATAAACACTAGTCACTTAGATAAAAAATAACCTGACACTTCCCCTCCCCGCCGCCAGGTCATCATGGTCTTCCTGGCCAATGGATGGAAGAGAGAACATGAGTAGACACATGTTATGTATTTGAGACCATGAACATGACTAAACCCTTTTACATAGGGAAGCTATGTTATGGAATATGGGGTGAATGATAGGTGTCTGTGGTATTTAATTAATCCTTTGCGAGGTTTTCGCTGTTTGGTTTTTCTCTTTTCCTTTTTCTTTTTCTTATTTTATTTTATTGGAGACAGGGTCTCACTATATAGCCCTGGTTGGCCTTGGAACTCACTCTGTAGACCAGGCTGGCCTCATACTCACAGAGATCCACCTGCCTCTGCCTCCTGAGTGCTGGGATTAAGGTGTGTGCCACCATGCCTGGCTCTTCACTAGATCTGGATGCCTGTTGTTCAAGTTATGGCATTAATTTTATTGTTGGCTGTTTTATCTTAGTTGCCTTTAAAAATCCGTAGTTAATCAGGTATATCGGATAACTCATAGACTCAACCCCTATATGACTGTTCAGTTTTGGTTGTATTGCATGGAAATTTGTTTTTATGGATCCTTTTTAAAGCTATCTCTTGGTATCAAGGTCCTTTCCTCTGCTTCTGGTGTCATTTCTGATTTGCCGCCTGGTCTGTGGAGCTCATGCTTGCTAGAGCTGTTTTTGACGATCTGAGGGAAATTGCTTCTTTGCTGTAAGCCCTGCTACACGTAGGCGGTTCCATAGTCCAGCAGCATCCACGCCGGGTTTTTTTTTTTTTTTTTAAGAAATGCAGACTCTCGAGTCTTCCTCCAGCCTGGCTGAGTGAGAATCTGCATTTTAAGATCCCAGGTTATTTGTGTGAACTTGCGAAGCCTCATCTAGCTGCTTGCCTTTGTGTTAATTTCTCTATTTAGAGATCTTCTCTAGCTTACAAATTGTGCTTGCTGTGTTCTGGGTCATATAGCATGTCAAAATATTTTGTCTTTAGAGATGTAGGACATAATTGCAGTGTCTAGAAATGTTTTAATGTTTGTTAATAGGTTTAATTGGGGAAATTTTTCTTTTCTCTCTGCTAGGACATTCCTGGAGATCTTAGAAGCAGTTCTACCATGGAATCCATCTCTATGATGGGAAGCCCCAAGAGCCTGGAGACTTTTTTGCCTAACGGCATAAATGGTATCAAAGATGCAAGGAAAGTCACTGTGGGCGTGATAGGAAGTGGGGATTTTGCCAAGTCTCTGACCATTCGGCTTATTAGATGTGGCTATCATGTGGTCATAGGAAGCAGAAATCCCAAGTTTGCATCTGAATTTTTTCCTCATGTGGTAGATGTCACCCACCATGAAGATGCTTTAACAAAAACAAATATAATATTCGTGGCTATCCACAGAGAACATTACACCTCCCTGTGGGACCTGAGACATCTGCTTGTGGGCAAAATCCTGATTGATGTGAGCAACAACATGAAGGTGAACCAGTACCCAGAATCCAACGCCGAGTATCTGGCTTCGCTGTTCCCGGATTCCTTGATTGTCAAAGGATTTAACGTTATCTCAGCTTGGGCACTTCAGTTAGGCCCCAAGGATGCCAGCCGCCAGGTATGTGTGGCCTTAAATTTTATTATATGTCTGGTATTTTGTAGTCAAGTAAACCAGGTTCGAACGCACTTAAATGATTGTTTGAAAACTATGTAAGGTCACGTGACAACCACATTCCAACCTTGTAAAAGCATGTTTCTCTTCCCAAAAAAATGGTGGAAACTTGATAAAATGACGGATTTTTTCCGTAATAACCAGTTAATTAAAGAAAGGGTGGTGTTAGCTGATGTCTCATATGACCGTTACATTAATCCTCCAGAAGTTTTAAAAGCTGTAACATGTTCTTATTTTCCCCTCTTTCTGCCCCTCCTCCCCCCTCCCCCTTTCTGCCTTTGCTGTTTGGTAATACAGTATTCCATCTCCGGATGAAATAGGACTTCGTAGAACTCATAAGAATCCTAAAGAATAACCTTCGTGTTTTTCATAGATTAAGTTCTTATGGCATATGAAAAGTAAAGTCTGTTCTAAGCATGGAGCTCAGGCCGTGGGGCAGGTAGGCAGAGGTAGACCGGGCTTTTCAGATTCACTCTCAGAGTACAAGGCTCGAGATCACACTAGGGGTCACTCTTCACGGAGTCCACTTTGTGAAGGAAGTGGATGGCAGGTTCTGTAATGCTTCTGGAATGAGAACATCTATAAGAAAACACATAAGGAGGCCACTTTAGAGGCCCTTCAGAGCTGTGCTTAGGTCTTAAATCTGAGGGCTGTGGTAAAAGGACCTTCTCCTTTCTGCTCACAGAGACGGTTAATTATGGGGCTGGAGAGATGGCTGAGCAGTGAAGAGCAGATACTCTTCTTGCAGAGGGCAGGTGCTTGGTCCTCAGCAGCCGTACTGGGTGGCTCACAACTGCTTGTAGCTCCAACTCCAGGCCTCTGAGAGCACCTGCCCTCATGTGCACAAACTCACATTTATTATAGAGTGCGCTATCATTTTATTCTGTGTCAGGGTCATGAACTCTATATTGAGGACTTGCCATCACTGCGACACAAGTGCCTGGACTTGAGGGAAAAAGAGTGACTTTGCTCACAGTTCCAGCGGGTGTGGTCCACCATGACAGGGAAGATGATGGAGGAGAGCCACTCATGTCATGGGGCCGACAGCAGAGAAAGGGCGGACCCCATCCTGCTGGCTTTCTCCTTTCTCTTCATTTATTCATCCTGGACCCCAGCCCACAGGACGGTTAGCCCACCTTCACCGTGAATCTCTTCCTTCCTGCACTGCAGATGCCCTCAGACACATCTAAAAGTGTGCCTGACCTTGCCTTAGGTGGTTTCACATTCAAGCACAAGACAAGATTGGCCGACACAGGAACCACTCACTCCAAGTCTGCCCCCCTCTCTCTCTCTCCTTACGCCCTCTTGCTTTCAGTTTTTTGAGGCAGTCTTACACTTGAGTCCACACTGGCCTCAACCTTGTGGCAGTCTCCAAAGACTGGGATTACAGGCATAAGCCACCTCACCTGGCTCAAGTATTAAAACAGTGCAAGCTTTCCCCACCTCTGTGTCAGAGACCAGACCAGGGCAAGTCAGGCAAGCGCCTGATCATGAGCCGCACTCCAGCGGCTAGAGACAGTTCTTCCTTTCTTTTTTAAGAAAACATGTCCCATAAAATTGGCAAATTTGAGCCAGGGCCTATGAGACAAAGTTGACATAATCCTTTGCTCATATTCATGATCATTTTAATTTTTAATGGAAAAAAACCCTTCATGGAACAGTGATTAAATTCAAATTCAAAATGAGCTACAAGCTCCATCATGACAAGAGCCATTTAATTGGTACTTCATCATGCTTGAATGATGAACATTCATCAGCTTTGAATGTTTCACTTATAGTTCTAGATTTATTATATGTTATCATTTATAGGCTTTTCTCCATATACAGAAAAAGGGTTTACTATAATATGTTATCATTGATAGGCTTTTCTCCATATACGAAAAAAGGGTTTATTATAATATGTTATTATTTATAGGCTTTTCTCCATATAAGAAAAAAGAGTCTATCATAATCTGTTATCATTTATAGGCTTTTCTCCATATACAAAAAAAGGGCTTACTATAATATGTTATCATTGATAGGCTTTTCTCCATATATGGAAAAAAGGGTTTATTATAATATGTTATCATTTATAGGCTTTTCTCCATATACAAAAAAAAGGGTTTACTATAATATGTTATCATTGATAGGCTTTTCTCCATATAAGAAAAGAGTCTATTATAATATGTTATCATTTATAGGCTTTTCTCCATATACGAAAAAAAAAAGGGTTTACTATAATATGTTATCATTGATAGGCTTTTCTCCATATAAGAAAAAGGGGTCTATATAATGTTATTATTTATAGACTTTTCTCCAAATAAGAAAAAAAAAATTTGCTCCACTACTTCACACCTGCAATAAATTAATACCAATGCTTTCCTTATTTCTTTGCTACAAAAGGATTCCTATTTTAGAAATCCATATTTGTTTAATAGCACAGAGTTTATGATTCATAAAGCTGGCTGCCATCAGCTGAGAGTCAAAACCTGAAAGCTGAACGCTGTCTTGTCCCCTCTGTGTAAGTAAGTTTAGCATGCCAACAGTGCAGTGTGGCCTCTTTCAGGGCCTGTGCACAAACGTCTTCGGGGATATATTTGGGAATTTGTTTTCCTCAAACAGCACTAGAGACTTTGTACCAATATTTTTCTAGCCCTGAATGAGATGATCTTCCTATTCATAGTAGTAGCTCACTCCAGCAGTGAGCTGGAGGTTCAACAGGTACTTGTTGAATTTTCGACTATATTATAGCATCAAAGGGGTTTAAAGCCTCCTCACCCTACCTATGCCATCACTGGAGTTCCTATAGAGATGATAGATTTAGTCTCAGAAAATGGCAGTTCCATTCTGTTTAAGTTAATAGCCTTACAGAATCATCGTTTTACTTGTGAAGAATATAATTATCAAAAAAAATGAAGAAATTTTATATGCTCACCAGTGAAACAGTGTACCTGGAATTATTTAAGTGTTTTACAGATACATAATGAATTGGCATCTAAACGTAAAGATAAAGTGTATAAGGAGTCTGGCATCATGACACCGTTTGTACATTTTATCTGACAAGGCCACCACCTGGAGTCCGTGCCCATCTGCACTCTTGCTGGACAGCTCTGAGGGGCAGGGCTTTCCATCATTCTCGTAGGCAGAATCTCTACATTCCTACAACTAAAAGTTGCCCATAGAAGCAAAGATATCCAGCCTCACCCTTAGAAAGCTGGGCTGGGAGGAAATGGCCCCAGAGACCTCTGGGAGGGAGTGCCTTCACTTGCAGCTGCTGCGGACCCGGGTGCCCTACAAAAGCATACCTCTCTTCCAGCAGCCTCCTTCTCATGTGAACCTCTCCGAGCCTTCCAGATTTGCAGCTGGATTCTCTTCACGTTATTTTCTTCGTAGGGGGCAAAGACCCTTTTGTTTTTATTGCACTATTTTAAGTCTGTTTTAAGATACTAGTAAATCTTACCATAGTGTGATACTTTTGATTGATTAATCCATGGTTAAGATACTGTTTTAAAACTGTTAATAATGCCTATGGTAGGATTTACTGTAAGTCTGTTTAATAACTTGCAGTTAATAATCACTTTTTCTCATCTTCATGCACTGTTATCACTGGAAGTCATTAAACAATGCACCACAGGTTCAGTACAATTTGTGACTGATGGTTGGACTTTTATGCACCGGCGTGGTAACAAGCCTTCTGTTTTTCCTTACAGGTTTATATATGTAGCAACAATATCCAAGCTCGACAACAGGTTATTGAGCTTGCCCGTCAGTTGAATTTTATTCCTGTGGACGTGGGATCCTTATCGTCTGCCAAGGAGATTGAAAATTTACCCCTGCGACTGTTCACTCTCTGGAGGGGGCCAGTGGTAGGAGCTATAAGCTTGGCCACATTTTTCTTCCTTTATTCCTTTGTCAGAGATGTGATACATCCATATGCCAGAAACCAGCAGAGTGACTTTTACAAGATTCCTATTGAGATTGTGAACAAAACCTTGCCTATAGTGGCCATTACTCTGCTGTCCCTGGTGTACCTGGCGGGCCTCCTGGCGGCGGCGTATCAGCTTCGTTATGGCACCAAGTACCGCAGATTTCCACCTTGGCTGGACACCTGGTTACAGTGCAGGAAACAGCTGGGCCTGTTGAGCTTTTTCTTCGCTGTGGTCCATGTTGCCTACAGCCTCTGCTTACCGATGAGGAGGTCAGAAAGATACTTGTTTCTCAACTTGGCTTATCAACAGGTACTGAACGCGCTTGTTATTCATCTGGCTCTCGTGGCATGTCATGGCAGGAACTGTAAAATCGGAGTTACAACAGCATAAATTGATATATACTTCACAATGGCATTTTTCCTGGGGTACACTGAGGGAGCGGAAGTACTGTTTCTGTTTTATTTTTTTTTTAAGACAGGGTCTCTATGTATCAGCATATGCTGCTCTTCTGCATAGCTGTGCAGATATTAGAGAGGAATATGGTTTTTTTTTTTGGGGGGGGGGGCTTGTTTTGTTTGAGACAGGGTCTCACTGTGCAGCCCTCACTGGCCTGGAGGTTTCCACGTAAAGCAGGTTGGCCTCGAACTTGAAGAGACCTGCTGCCTCTGCCCTCTTGAGTGCTAGGTTTAAAGGCATGTGCCACCACACCCAGTGGACAGGAATTTAGCCAGAGCTTTTTCAACATAGGAGCCCAAGAGCTCTTTTGGGTTGTTGGTAGCAGTGGCTTTATTTATTTATTTTTTTAATTTAAGTCTGTTTGTTCACTGAAACTGGACAAAGTTAAGATGGTATTAAGACTGTGCTTTTCTCTGCCAGCAGATATATACTTAAGTCCAATTTTCAGCTGAATTTTCTTAACTTACGCTCCAATTATATTGTTTGTAGATAAACAGATAATACTAGAAGTATTCAGTATGCAGATTACCATAAATTCACAGTTAAGTCAGACTGGATTAATATGCAATAGTGATACAAAGGAAGGATTTTTAGAAAAATATTGCAAAAGAATGAAACCGGAGCTGGGAAGGTATATTAGGGAGTCATTCAAGTGGGCAGATATTTCAGCTCCACAGAAGCTTATCCCGAGGAAAGTTTGGTTTCCAGGAAAGAAAGGTTAAGAAGAAAGTGGAATCGCCCCTGGGTGAGGACGAAGGGAGCTTAGAAGTCCAAGTTAAACTTGTAGAACATACCCCAAACATTCAGCCACAGTTATAGGAACCTGTAGAAGCACCTCGGATCCGAGTCTGACTACAAATGCTTCTTTTCTGTCCCGTGAGAACTAGTCAGTTGGCGTTCCTCGGTCTAGGGCGTTCCTCGGTCTAGGACTCGGGGCCTCTGCAGTAGTGACTCACTGTGGACATGATGGCATAGGCTTGTCCCCTCTTTACAGGACAGAAAAGGAGGGTGCATTAGTCCTGTTTCAATTTAACATTCTCTCTTTTCTCTACATCTGGAATAATACTAAGTACAGGTTCTCCACAATGGCTCATTATACTGAATTAATACTCCTTAATTAATACATTTTAAACATGATCATAAATGGCCTGGCTCTTCTTAGGCCAAGAGTAAACGGTGTGTAGAATCAGCTAACGTTCTCTGAAGTAAAGGAAATTCACATTTGTTTTTTTGTTTTGTTTTGTTTGTTAGGTTCATGCAAATATTGAAAATGCTTGGAATGAGGAAGAGGTTTGGAGAATCGAAATGTACATCTCCTTTGGCATCATGAGCCTGGGCTTACTGTCTCTCCTGGCAGTCACTTCAATCCCTTCGGTGAGCAATGCTCTAAACTGGAGGGAATTCAGCTTTATTCAGGTATGTGGGGTTTGGTTTGGTAACACATCGGACAGCATAGAATTTCATTGTTAAGTTCGATGTTAAATATGTTCCATCTGAAAAGAGTGCCTTTGAGGCCGTGGTCACACATCCAGTTCAGGCAGCACATGAGGCTGGAGGCCGGATTCCAGCCACTCTGGCTGGTAAAGGAAAGGCCATTAGAAGGCAATCATGGTAACGCCTGTGATGTTGTGGAATAAAAGGGGAGGAGTGGGCTTAGGTCAGATGTGATGTTGAAAGTCAATTCACTTTGACTTTTTAAAAAAGATTTACTTTCACAAGCACTTTGCTCACGTGTTCATCTGTGTACCATGTACATGTCTGGTGCTCACAGAGGGCAGAAGAAGGTGTCAGATCCGATGGAACTGAAGTTTTGGACCAGTTGTGCACCACCATGTGGGTGTTAATCAAACCAGGTCCTCTGCAAGAGCAAGTGCTCTTAACCACAGAGCCATCTTTCCAGCCCCCAAAAGTCAGATGATGATGATGATGATGATGATGATGATGATGATGATGATTATTTTGGTTTTTTTGAGACAGGGTTTCTCTGTGTAGCTTTGGAGCCCGTCCTGGAACTCACTCTGTAGCCCAGGCTGGCCTCGAACTCACAAAGATCCACCTGCCTCTGCCCCCTGAGTGCTGGGATTAAAGGCGTGTGCCACCACCGCCCGGCAAAAGTCAGTTTATTATTAGTCAGATGAACTCACATGCACACACCAGTCACAAGCACTGTCCAGCGAGGTCACTATGCTAATGGGTTGTGACAACCAACTGCATTTGTGAATCTTGTTAATGTATTTTACTTTGTCAGTCATAAACCAATGCACAGGAGTACCAGTAAAGAAATCAAAGAATACTTGTGTTCTTTAAAAAGTTAAATGTTCGCTGGGCGGTGGTGGCACACGCCTTTAATCCCAGCACTCGGGAGGCAGAGGCCGGCGGATCTCTGTGAGTTCGAGGCCAGCCTGGTCTACAAAGCGAGTTCCAGGAAAGCCGCAAAGCTACACAGAGAAACCCTGTCTCGAAAAAACCAAAAAAAAAAAAAGTTAAATGGTCACCTCCATTAATATCTGTATAAACATATTTACATACTTTAAATATATATTAAATTTGGATTCTAGTTATATGGTCACAATCTATATTTCCTGATCCAAATGGTATACAGCACAATATATACAATATATATAGTAGAATCCTTTGATAGTGTATTGTCTTATTTTATTCCTTGCTTGGTGACTTTTTTTTCCCTGGAGGAGCAGGGAGGTGTTATGACAGGGTTTCTCTGTGCAGCCTTGGCCATCCTGGAACTCACTCTGTAGACCAGGCTGGCCTCAAACTCATAGAGATCTACCTGCCTCTGCCTCCCCAGTGCTGGGAGGTGTACATCCTCATGCCTGGCTGCTTGAGGACATTTTTAAATAATATTTTTATATATTTGAAAGTGCCATACATGTATACAATGTCATTTTATTATATACACTCCTGCTACTTCCCTCCAACTCATCCCTTTTTTAAAGTCATGCAAAAATTTTATTGAAACGAAGGACAACCCTTGTCTAAATTCCTTTTCTCCATTTGAAGAGAGGGGGATGGGAATACTTTCCCAACTACGAGTTTATCACGCCAGAAAGGAAACAGAAGGCTTTCTGATAGAAGGTTCTAGACAGACACCCATCATCCTAACGTTAGCCGACTAATTGCCTTCTAGAGAGCCGACATTTTCCTAGTGAATGTAGACATTACATCACTATACTAATGTGCTATTACTTTTATGTAATATAAACTAGTTGACATTTAAGTAACCTTAAATGTAGGGAATTGGGGAGCTGAAAACAGTAACCTTTTAACCTATAAAATAACTGACTAAAATATTTTTAGTCATCTCACTCAGTTGGTCAGTAACCACGTTTGAATTGTTTCTTATATTACATATTAATACTCTAAGTTTTATAATATTTTCTTATTAAGTAGTGTCTATGTGTGTTATATATACTCAAAAGATCACTCTTTGAGCGGAGCGGTGGTGGCTCACGCCTTTAATCCCAGCACTTGGGAGGCAGAGACAGGCGGATCTTTGTGAGTTCAAGGCCAGCCTGGACTACCGAGTAGTTCCAGGAAAGGCTCCAAAGCTACACAGAGAAACCCTGTCTCAAAAAACCAAAATAAAAATAAAAATAAAAAGATTACTCTTTGGTATTTAATGTTGTATATGTTTTGTGCACATACCTACATACCTATAGACACCTATATATACACTGTTAAATGGTTGTTATACACAACATGCAGCAGTTTGGATAACTTTCACCACTATTTTGCCTATTTGTTGAGACAGAGTTTCACTATACAGCCTGGGCCGGCCTCAGACTCACAGTGTAGATCGGGCTGGCTTTGAATTTGCAGTCCTCTTCCCTTGTCCTCCCCAGTACTGGGATCACAGCCGTGTGCCATGGCAGTTGTACAACCGTTATAAAGCATATGGATGCCGTGCAGATCTAGACCATTAGAGAAAAGTGTAGAATCAGTCCTAAGGACATAAACAAAAATATAAAAGTGGTATTAATTATAGTTGAATAAATTTGCGATCAGAATGATCAACACAAAGGAGTGATTATACATACCCATTTAATAAAACATTGCACAACATTAATGATATGCTTTCATTTTTAATGGCATGGAAATGCTTGTGTTCTACTAAATTAACTAATGAGACTATTCAGCTTATGTGTTACGGCCTGATATGTGCAAGATTGGAGCACTGCAAATAAGTGTATATGAAATTCAGGAAACGGTCTTAAATTGCTTGATTCAGATGATAGTAGGTCAGTGACTTAAGATTAAACAGGAGCAGTGTATATGCATAGGCTGTTATGTGCCTGAGTGATGTATTTCCTTTTTCCCTCTCTCAAGTCCACGCTCGGCTACGTTGCTCTGCTCATCAGCACTTTCCACGTGTTAATTTACGGATGGAAACGCGCTTTTGCAGAGGAGTACTACCGCTTTTACACCCCACCCAACTTCGTCCTTGCACTTGTCCTGCCCTCGATTGTCATTCTGGGTAAGACGATCTTACTCCTCCCATGCATAAGCCGAAAGCTCAAAAGAATTAAAAAGGGCTGGGAAAGGAGCCAGTTTCTAGAGGAAGGCCTGGGAGGAACAGTCCCGCATCTGTCCCCAGAGAGGGTCACGGTGATGTGACGAAAAGAGATGCTCATGGTGCCATATACACTTCTCTCATGCCATCGCTTCACGACTCCCTCCACGCTCCCAGTAAGTGGACTGTCAGTGTGCTGTAGTGTGAAACCTGGCAGTGAGATTTCAGCTGAAATAGTGATAGGATTTTCTTCAAGTTCAATTTTATAAATGTCATATTTTGCCAACATGAGATTTTGTAGCCCACGTGTGTTGTTACAATCTAGGAATATTTTCTTTTGTGCAACTGTAACAGTATTGCTATTTTAACTATATTGCATAATCAGGCAGAAATATCTGTAGTTGATAATATAGAGCGTTTAGAACACTTGGCAAACCAGCAGGATTTGAAGCTTTTAATGTTACTCAGTGGATATACTTTTTCTTTGAGGCTAAAGATTTTAATTATTACCCAGTTTAAGAAGCAGAAATGCATAATTATGTATTATTGAGGAGGGACACAATGTATTAGCATCTAGGGTGCACAGGAGCAATCTTATACCGTCATAAAATGGGACTGGAAAAATAGCATTAATTATACAAAGCAGTGTGAGTGTATGAGCACACACAAATTACAGACGAACCTGAAATCGTATTTAAAATGCACTGGAGATATGAAATGAATACTGCTAACGCACAACTCATGAGAGCTTTATTTTCTTATGTTACAGAGCAGTTTCTTTTCATATTCATGTCAATCAGGGAAAGGACTCCATGACTAGGCCGCTCGGGCTGTTATTTTGAATATAGTTCTACAATACCAACCCCAGGAATTGTAGAACTGTCCGTAATGTCTGCACACGGTCCCATGTCAGGTCGTGTTTGTTACTCTGGCCAGCCACCACTCTTCCTGAGTGGGATTTTACTGATGTCCACTGAGGGAATGTGGCCTGGCTCTCAACACTTGTCCCATTTAATATTTACAACAGACCCATGAAATAGTTATCTTCATTTTACATGTAGGGAAACTGGAGGATAGAAAAGCTAAATTTGCCTAAGGTCACACTGGGAAGAGGTAGCAGGGTGAGCAGTCATGGCCAGGTAGTCATCCTTCAGAAGCCGTCGTTTTTATGAAACATCAGGATATACCACCCCTGCCCCATCTCCAGGCACTACATTCATGATGTCAGTCTGGATGTTTTCTCTCTTGTATAGCCATTGACAGTCTTTAGAGTACATTTTGTGCATCAAAGGATGTATAGAAGTATCTTAATCATAATTTTATTATTCCTGGAGCCCACAATAGCACAGTGCCTCCCTGTGCAGTGAAGGACTGAGCAGGGAGAGAGTCAGAGCAGTACAGATGAACTGTTGAGATCCTGCAGCTCTTCAGAAATTCCCACCAGCTGGCCATGTCCTCTGCTCTTCCTGGGAAACCCTCCTGCTTCACTACCATTCATTAGGAAGCTGTTTATAAGCACGGAGGAGAATAGGACAAGTGGCTAGTTATAGATCTACTCCAGAGACATATAATCATGGAGATTATTCATACAATTTCTCAGTGCTGGTAGTCCACGTGTAAATTGTATTTTGTTCAAACTTTGGGATATACTGTGTTTTCTCCATTTGTTCCTTATTATAGTACAAAGTTATAGATAAGATGTAATTATATGTGTTCTTCAGAAAACTATATCATTTTTAAAGTTACCTACTGACTCGAATCCAACCATCAAAAATAAAATGACTCTTATTTTTGTGGAACCTGTCTTTCCCACCAGTGTCTTTTTCTGTTCCTGCACTGTTAGTCTGGAAAATTACCCACTATTCTTTGATGATTTCTTGGTGAACTGTAATATTGAACACCCTATTTTCATTATATTGATCATAATCATGAATTCTTAGTAGGAACACATATAGTGATGGCTTTTTAACAGTAATTACCTACAAGCTGGGTGTGATGGCGCACACCCTTAATCTCAGCACTCAGGAGGGAGACGCAGGCGGATCTCTTGTGAGTTAGAGGCCAGCCTGGGCTACAGAGTGAGTTCCAGGACATCCAGACCTATAGTGAGACTGTGTCTAAGTAGATACCTACATACACACATACCAATACTGTCATGAATTAGTGAAAATAGCAATGTGTTTTCAATACTTGCTTACTTCTTAAACTTCATTCTAAGACAATTTAATGTGAAAATACAATGAAGTATTTCTAAAAGTTAGATGATTAAAGTACATTGTTATATATGTTAAGTTGCCCATAATATAAAGTTACTGCTATTATACATACATGGGATCCTTGGAAATATAAAATTATGTAAAAACTACAATTATATTTCAAATGACACTTTTTCTTTGGAATGCTACAAAAATGGAATAATTTTAGTTTTAGAGTAAATGTAATATAGTCATTACAATTCTAAATGTTGCAAGTCCCCTCTCACAATGCATATCTATTTATTGACTTTCAGTGGGCACAGACACCTCTAGACAAGCCTGATGAACTGAGGCTGTCCCAGGGATGATGTGTTCTCTCCTCCCTCTCCGTCTCTCTGTCTCTCTCCCTCTCCCTCTCCCTCTCCCTCTCCTTCCCTCTCTTTCTTTCTCTCTCTCTCACACACACACACAAAATAAATGAAATACAATTAAAATTTTTTTAGGGGTGAGGGAGGGTAGGGAAGATTTTTAGAGAAGAGTGAAAATTTGTTTATTAATTTATGTTTTGAAAAGGATGAATGAGAAAATGATAGGAATGTAGAAAACATAATCTGTCTTAATCCTTTGTAAAGACAGCCACATAATTTTTCCTATGAGGAAAAAAACCCATATAACATGTATCATGCTACTTAGCTTTTGTGAAGAGTTCATGTCTCCTTTATTAGGAATATTTAAAACCACATTTAAATATAAATATATTCATATTAACATCTTTTTAAAGAAGATATGCTAAAATTTAGCTCAGATAACCTACATGAGATTTTTATTTAAATTTTAAAACATTATAAAGTATGAATAAATTATCATTACTTATCAGAGCTAATTATTTTGTATAATACAGAGAGTGGCTGATGAGTTCATGTTAAACTTCCTGATTATTTTCTTAAACATCAGCATAACTTCAAATTGACTGAAAAATTTTACTTTCAAAATTAATTTGATAATGATAAAAATATGTTCCTACTTTGTCAAATTATGAAAATTATTTTTTAAAGGGGATTCAAGAATATATTTAACCCAATCCACATAGTGACTTCCAGGCCAGGGCTATGTAAAGAGACCCTGTCTCAAAACATATTTTTTTTCCAGCTTTTTCTATTATTCATTTCTTATGTAATATGACAAAAGTTTTAATTTAAATTTTTATGCCATTAAGCTATTTAGTAATATATTCTATAATGTTCCCTCTCAAAATGAGGTTTATTTATAAAATTTAAGTATTTCACATGGCATTTAAAATATAAGTACTATAAATGTAATTTGGAACTGTACTGTAAACTAATTATACCTGTATCAGTCTATAAAATCCTGCTTTGAAATGTGCAAGCAGAATAAAATAGAAATTGTTTTGTAAATTGAGGACAAAGCAATGTCACACGTAGTGTAACGTACCTCAGTCCAGTGTTACGGCTCTGTGTGATGTCAGGAAAATGAGTTGCTGGACCTGCACTGTGCAGAACTGAGTAGGGCAAATTCTGGCATATGTTCAGTCTTGGTAATTACCTAAAATGAAGTGCAGCGATTTTAGGGGACATTGTCTGTTCTTCTGAACTTCACAGGAGTGAACGGGTTCTTCAACACTTTTGAGTGTGACAAGATGATAAAGTGCTTAATTTTTGGGTTCTAGCCATATGATACTAAAACAGTGTTTCTCTTTAGCTTAACGTGCATACTAGAGATTGTTGGGCTGTTTTTTAAGTTTACAAATCACTAAATCTCCACTGTGCACAGATCTGCAATGAAGACAGACCAGGAGACTTCCCAGTAGCTTAGGGACGCTCCTGGTAGCTAGATGAGCTGAGGTAACTCACAAAAGCAGGTGCTTTATGGAATTATTTTCACAGAGATTTCCTTCCAAGGTTTTCCACAGTTGTGCAGGTTTTCATCCTTCACAGTCTGCTCTCCTCACTCCTGAGCTGCTGAGGACTGCTGTTCACCCCTCTTGGAGCGAGGTGTCCTTGTGACTGGTCTCTGACTGACTGAGAGGTATCCCTGTGATGAGTGCTGGCCTCTGAGGACTACTCTAAGGAAAGTGGCATGTGTTCTTTATGGGCCCTTCTGTCTGGCTAATGAGGTTGTGGATAAACATCTGTCCCCAGAGGGTCAAGACAACACTCCGAGGCAGAATCGAGGCTACTAGAAAACAGACAAGTCCCTGCTTCTTCCTGTGTTTAAACAGTTACAACTGAATTTCTGTGTTCTGTGAAATCTAAGTTGTGTCCTTTCCAGTTCTTTGTGACAGTGTTCATTTAGCATTCTTGAATAGGTTAGACTGTAATAATTCTTACTTTTAAAAGATTTTAAAGGATAATACACAATTTACATTAAAATTAATATTCTATTATTAATTAATTATACTTGGTTTTTGCCTTTATCATTAGCTATTTTGTATTGGTGTGTATCATTTTCTTTGTACAAAATGTCCTTGTGTGTATTCATTTTTGCTAAAGGCTTTGTCCTGTAAAATATTGTTAACAAATTGTACACCATGATTTTATGTCATTCTCCTAGATCTGCCTTATAAACATTTCAATAAAAAGTATTATTTAATGTTTTAATTTTGCTTTTTTAATCTTACTAGTTTGAATATTTGATGGAATTTATCTAATTTTGGGGTCGGTTTTTTTTTAACTTTTTACTTATTCTTTGTGTCTTTCACATCATGTCTCCCAAGCCTGCCTATCTCCCTCCCCTGCCAAAATAAAACAAAATTTAAGAGAAAAAAAAGGAAGAAGGGGGAAATCCCTTTATGGAAGCTGCAGTGTGACACAGTGAGTCACACAATAAACCCCTTTATCCATACGTTTTTACATGCAGTGGTTTATCACAAAGAATCATCGGTCGGGTTCGAGGTCCCTGGCTCAGCTGTACCATCAGCGCTGGGCCCTCACTGGGACACTTCCTGGACATCCTGTTGCTGCTTTGTATTGTGGAGATTCTGCAGCCCTGGGTCCACAGGGCTGACACCCACCTTACCCCCCACCCCTCTCCCCCCACCCCCGTGTTCCAGAAGATCACAGATGGGGTGGGCCAACATATAACCCAGGTTCTAAGCCAGGGTAGTTGCAGGGTTGGTCAGTCCTCCAGCTCTCCCCTGTCTGCGCCACCAGGGTGAGCTCTCCAGCGTTGCCCTGGCTAGTTCACCGCTTGCAGTGATGAGGGGCAGGTCTAGTTCTCCAGCTTTCAGGTTTCATGTCCTCAGGGTTGGTTCTCCCACACCTACACCTTCAGGGCCAGCTCTGCTGTGTTGTCCAGGTAAGGTGCGGGGGAGGGGGGGCGGGGCACTCTCCCAAGTGCTGCAGCTGATGAGGGCCGGGACAGCTCCCCCACCTACTTCAGCATTGATGGGTTTCGGTGCGGATCTCTCCACCCATGCATGCTGCCTTACGGCAGATGAGGGGAGGGGCTAGGTCTCCATGCTCGCGTGCTGAGGCTTGGCTCACCTGTGCTGTCAACAGGGTCAGCTCCACCGTGCTGCCCAGATGAGGTGCAAGGCCCGCTTTCCCGAGTGTTTCAGCTGGTAAAGGAGTCAGTTCCCTGGCCAACTGGAGGCGGGAGCGGGGAATCTGGGAGGACATCTCTCCCTCGCTCCCACCACCACAAAGCAGATGAGGGAGGCAGGACCAGCTATTGGTCCTTGATTTTAAAAAGATATCCAGAAAGCAATCCAACTGATAGTTTTGCTTGGGTATGGGACTGTTTTTACACAAGTAGTCATTTTTAAAAAAACCTCTATTTAATGAAGATTATTTCATTTCATTGAGCATTTTTAGACGAGGATACCTACAATATTTAAGCTATCCTGCAAGCCAGGAATATAGTGTTAGCTGTTACTAAGTGTCCAGTGTCTAATACAGTATGTTCCATGGCAGATAAAGAGACATGACTCATTTTTTAGAAAATTATGCTGTTCATCTCTTCTTTGACTATTTCTTCCTGCCCAGACCTCACGTCCCTCCCTATCACTGCCTCCCCTTCCTGGCTTCCCTCCTGGCCAGTGGCCCAGAGCTGCCCTGTCTCCCAGGAAGGAGTTGCTAGGGTGCTGCCACCCACTGCTTCATGATGAGTTCTATCCATGCAGCAGGTCCGGAGAAACTGACATCTGTGGATCTGCATGAAGATGCTTGAGTGTGTATCCTGACAGGATCACCAGAATAAAATTCTCAGTTAAATTTGAATTGCAGACAATAAATAACCATTTACTATTAATATTTTAAGTGTGGTATAAGTTTTACATGGCCCTTTTCCCCCCCTAATGTGTCAACCCAAATGAAGGGTAAAATTTGACCAAGTAGATACAACATGAAATTGAGCTAGTAGATATATTATCCATTCATTTCCTCCAGATGGAATGTTCCAAAGTACAATTCAGCAGACCTTCGTGGAAATAACCTACAAAACCAAGCAATTAACTATACATGTTCAAAAGCCATGACAAGTTTAGTAACATCTATTTTTCCCTTTCTCTGTCCAGGAATAACAGTCCCAAATAAAGTGATGATAACTGCTGTGTGTTTATGGACGGCTGAGGAAACACAGTAACACAGGTGGAATTGTTGAATGATGAAGTAGGAAATAAATGGGTTTTGCGGCTTTATGCATAAGACCCTGCAAACTCAAAATCCAGATGTGTTGAGAGATCCGATGGCAGATTCATACCGATCAAATGTATAGAGTAGATATTAAATTAGCACAGAAATTTACTGACACTCTGAAAAATATCAGTTCTACAGGTGATAATACCAACATGGCTTTAACTACACATAGCGTATTCTTTAGTCTGTCCATAAGAATTCAGATTTTAATTTAAAAGATGATGGGATTTATTATAGACTGAATTGTGTCATCCAAAATTTGTATGTTGAAGTCCTAACCCCCATTGCCTCAGAGTATAACTGTGTTTGAGATTGGCCTTTAAAGAGATAACTGGGGTGAGATCAAATGGGTGAGTCTTAATCCAGTATGACTGGCATCCTTTTGAGATTAGAATACAGGCGTGGACAGAGGGAAAACCATATGAAGAAAAGAGCAGGTCAAGAAGAAAAGTCTACACAAAACCTTGATCTTGATCTTCCGGTCTCCAGAACCGTAAGAAAATCTCTGTTTTACAGCCACCTGACCCATGACATTTGTTACTGCAGACTTCACGAACAAATACAAGGACCATGAAATCAAAACAAGTGAAATGATTCATACAGCTGGAGTAACTGATGTATAAACGTTCTGGTGAACCCTGCTTTGCAATAAAGACCTGTATCGTGTAATCACAATACATAGTTCATACTTGTAAATGCTCAGGATTTTTTTTCATTTTTCACAGTATCAAAAAACTAAAGATTGATCACTTACATCATTTGTCCAGTACACATGAACGGTTTCCCCAGCCTCTCCTTGCAGTCTAGATTACTGTTGATACAGTTTTTACTTGAATAACTGACGTCAGGGGTAGCCATTCCACTGGTCCTTCCTGTTCCTTGTCTTAGGCCTCAATCTCCATGAGTGGTCTGCCGAAGAGAGATGACTACTTTTTAGGCTTGCAACCACAAGCCGATCTGAAAGACTATTTAAAACTCAGAAGTAAATTAAATTCCAACTTGATACGTATTTCTTCTATTATAAATTTCCCCCAAGCTAACCCATTACATTAATAATATTTTGTATGCTATGAAATTTCTTTATTTAAAATAAACTACTCTATAACTGTCTCTATAAGTAATAATGTTTGTTTGAACATTTAGAGCATGCAGCATCAGGTTAAAGAGAATTAAATAATGTTTGTTTGAACATTGAGAGCATACAGCATTAGTTTAGAGAGAATTAAATAATGTTTGTGTGAACATTTGGAGCATACAGCATCAGTTTTGAGAGAATTAAATTCATATGTATTTTAAAGTACTTACAAAATGTTAATTCATGATGAATAATTGCAATTTTGCTAACTTGCTAATTAGGCAGGGTGCAAACAAAATCAGAAGAACTACATTGATATGATATTTTGTTTATTTAAGTATATACTTAACTTTCTTCACTACTTGTAAATGTACAAATTGTATGTAGATTGACATACTGAAACTCGTCTTACATCTACAAGTACTCCTAAGAAAATAATTCCTATCTTCATGGTGTCAAATTCTGCAGGATTGCCAACATATTGAAACATGTGTATTCTCTAAGTAGATCTTATTTCTCACATTTCTCTACTATTTACCTATTGTTGAAGTAATTGGACATCTCAATAGTCCTTTCATCCATCTGTGTCTGCATTATTATAAGAAAGGATCAATAATTAAAATTAAACCCACACACTTAAACAGTTGAAGTTCTTAAAAACTTAAATCTTGGTGCATTTCTGGGGATAAAATAAAACAAATATTGTCACTTAGACAATTGGCAAATAGAATAGTCCAAGCCAGTCTCCCCCCTCCCCCCCCCCCGCCATTTTGAGATGTCTAAGATTGGTAAAACTACCCCAAAACAAAAATGATGAATACACACCATGAGCGTCTTAATTTTTTGTGTACATTTGTTAAAATGGGAATTCTGATTCAGTATTTACACCAGGAGGTCCAAAATTCTGTATTCCTGGCACGCCTCTATGAATCACCTACTCATGAAGCCCAAGGTACTCACTTTGAATAGCAAGGATCTAAAGAATGTTTACTTTGAATAATTGACAAAATGCTTTAATTTTACCTTAGATCAAAATCTAAAAGTAATGTTTAATCCTTGAAATTTTAAAGAACATTTATTGAGTAACTAGTATGCTCTTGACAGGACCAAAAGTGTGGTCTTTAGAGCAGAGGCATCAGCATCACCTGTGAACAAGCTATAAACACAAGCCCGAGCCACGTGAGGTGTTCACACCGTGCCTGCATCGCCAGCTGAGGACACATAGCTGCATCCTTTCTCAGCATTTCACAGGCATGAGTGGTTGGGTACAGATCTCAGTAAGATAATTGTCCTTGATTTTAAGAGTCTAAGTATCATAACATGGTTGGGCTGCTTTGAAAAAAAGCATACCACACAATATGGCACCCAACACAAGAGAAGAAATAAAGGTTTCCTCTCCAAAATCTTGTAAGCCCAGTTTCATGGGGAGTTAGCTTTCTGAAGATAGTGGTGTGTGTAGTTAATTCTCTACCCAGGTGATTGGGATGAAGTATACAACTTCCATCCCTGTTGCTTCTCAACCTGCCAATGAATAAAATATATGCCACCGTAGGGAAAAAAAAATTACAAAGTTGGACTGTTGATTTGCCAGGTGAGAGAACCCACCTGGCAAAGAATTTAATTTTTTTTCTCTGGTTGCAAAATTTGAACTTCTCACCCTAGGCCATACTAGGCATCCAACATCAGGGGTTCCAGCACTCCAGACAACCATTCTACTGCTTGAAAGCTTCCCGACACTGTGCGACGCCTCATTTGTTTGTCTAACTGTCAAGTTAGGCCACTGAAGTACAAGTGAGGCAAACCTGGGAATTTAGACTAAACTGACCAGTCCTATCACTGGAGAGGTAAGTGGTCAGCTTTCAACACCGTGCCAATCACATCCCTCCGAATGCATCCCACCTCCAGCTTTTATTCCTCCGCCCCACACAGGCCCTTATCAAGCAAGGGTGGTCTCCAGGAGACTGAAACTCTAGGTGCATACCGCGATCTGTCAGTGGTCTCCTTTGTCTCCCAGTCGCACACCCGCAGACCATCCTTGGGCAAAGTTTGGCTCTCCCAGCTTCCGTAGGCCCCGCCCCTAGCAACGCTCGGGCTTGTGTTAACAACTGGAGCGCGCCTGGCGTGTGGACCGTAGCAGCCGCGGGATGTCCGCGGCGTGGCGGAGGCGGGGGCCACGGCCCGACCTTCGGGGTCTTCCGTCTCCCTAGCTCGGGCCGCGCTGCGTGTTCTCCGGCAGGGCTCGTGGCACACCTAGGACCGCAGGCTCCCGCCCCCAGCCATGTCCACAGTGGAGGCTTCGGCCACGGCGGACGCCGTCGAGGCGGCCGTCAGGACCAAGACCTACAGTCCCCGCACGATCCCGGTGTTTGGGGTAGTGACCCAGCATGAGGATAGTCAGGTACCGCCGGGCTGCAGCAGGGGCGGGGAAGGGCGTGAGGCTCCGGGGCAACCGGGTGGAATCCAGGACCAGAGTGAGCCTGCGGGGACGGAGATGCGCGGAGCTGGTCCCTGGGGGGCGTGCGGCTGGCGATGGGGGGGCTGGATGTCGTCAGCCAGCCTGTCTGGGGACTCTGGCAGCGTGGTCCTCCTGGAGAGACTAACTCCTCTTTGAAGTATGGCCACGAAAGGAAGGAATCGCTCTTAGTGACATTTGATTTGATAACCAGATTACTGTTTGTGATGGGATTTTGTCTGTAGATCCGTTATAAAGTGGCATTCCTCGGGTTTAAATTTGTATTCACTGGTATGCAGATGCTGTTGGAGAGTTGGAGACAGAATTGATTTTCTTTATTGTGTTTATAGTAGGTTTCGGGTTTGCTTTTTGTGATAAATGCAAAGCTAAGTTTTTAAAGTTGGCTTGAGGAACCTCTCGCCTTGCCCTACACTAATGGTGTTGGGGGGCCTCTATGGGAATTCCTGTTGGGGGTTCACAAGTCTCAAGCTACGTCAGGAACTCTGTCTCCTGCGTTCACATCCTGGAGCCTTGGAGAGTTTCTTGGGAGAAGCCAGTTGACTCGGGACTTCTGTGGGAATTGGGTTGAGGTCTCTGAGGACCGTCATGCGTTCACGCAGCAGCCCGAGAGCACAGCACTTTTACATAAAGAGAAGATGCCAGGGGAATTTACCTAATCAGTTTTGTGGAGGTATTCCTGTACAAGAGCAGAGAAGTGTAAGCGACCACAGCTCTCTCCGCTCCCAGGGCTACAAGGAAGCTCAACATTGCCACTATTTTTCTAGGCACTGACTGGGCACTAAGAAGTAGGTGAGTTTGGCTCTCAGTGGTTTCTTTGGGGCAAAGATTTCATGAGACAGACAAACAGGGGTTTACAAAGAGAAATACTTTCAGTAGATCACTAAAAAGATAAAAAAAAAAAAAATGACCGGGCATGGTGGTTCACACCTTTGATCCCAGCACTTGGGAGGCAGAGGCAGGAGGCCAGCTTGGTCTACAGAGCGAGTTCCAGGACAAGCTCCAAAGCTACACACAGAAACCCTGTCTCAAAAAACAAACAAACAAAGTCTGTAACATAGCTGTATGTGACTTGTGTGTTTCTGTCTTTCCTTCTATGAGTAGTCACATTTTTAAAAAGTGCTGGGGGGGGGGAGGCAATATCTACCTAAATAAATGGAATAAAAAACAATTTAGAATTAGAAATCAAAGTGATATCTCACTCTTCTTGGATTTTTTTGTAGTTGCTTTTATAATTTCTTCTCCTCTTCTTCCTCCTCCTCCTCCTTCTCCCTCTCTCTCTCCTCCTTCTCCCTCTCCTTTTTTCTTCTTCTTCCTCCTCCTCCTTCTTTTGTTTTTTTGACACAGTTTCTCCATGTAGACTGTCCTGGAACCTGCTCTGTAGACCAGGCTGGCCTTGAACTCACAGATATCCGACTGCTTCTGACTCTGGAGTACTGGGTCGAAGGCATGCACCACCACAGCCTGGCCTGGCACTCAGTTTCTTTACTCACTGTGAGGCCTGATATTTCTAATAACATTTAAGATGATAACCTTTAGCCCTCTGCTCACGTCAGCAGAGAAAGATCTTTGGGTGCTTACTATTTCCATTCTTTGAAAACATTCCACTTTTGCTGGTACTCGAGAGAGAGCTAAAGCACAGCTTGTGGAACTGTGGAATCAAAGGCAGGTGGTGGTAGCAGTGGAGGCGCTGATGGTGCTGATGTCCACTGCATTACTGATTGTCACCAGTAAGGCCTGGTGAGCTCCATGAGCACGGGTGCTGGACAGCCTGACTTCCACCCAGCGTGCCCCAGAAGGAGAACTGACTCCCCAGCTCGTTTTCTCACCTCCACACCTGCCTCCCCGTACAAAATAACTAAGTTAATAGATGCAAAAAAGCTGTAAAATATTCACCGTAAGGACTCTGTATAGCTTAGATAATGCACATAGAAAGCTTAGGTACACCGCATATGCTGAAATACGCAGTTATCACCTGCATTCTTTATCCAGGGGGCAACTAAAGCTTACAATAGCATTTTTCATTAAAACTCACGGAGTCTCTGAAATTTAAATTTAAATTTTAGCAGCTACAGATTTCCTGCTATAAAGATGCTATTTTGGCTGGGCAGTGGTGGTGCACGCCTTTAATCCTAGCACTCAGGAGGCAGAGGCAGGTGGATCTCTGTGAGTTCGAGGCCAGCCTGGCCTACTAGATGAGTTCCAGGAAAGGCACAAAGCTACACAGAGAAACCCTGTCTCGAAAAACAAAACAAAAACAAACAAACAAAAATGCTATTTTTGTCTACCTGTGCTTTTAAGTACTGTCTTAAATTCCAAGCCTTTAAATCTAATATATATATAATGTTTGGAGAAATTAGCTTTTGAATAGTATTACCTAGGAACAGATAAAATGTGGAAGTTATTTTGTACATATTGTGTGTGTGTGTGTGTGTGTGTGTGTGTGTGTGTGTGTGTGTGTGTGTCTGGGGCATTGGAGCGGGTGTGCATGCCACAGCACCTGTGTGGAGGTCAGAGGACAGCTTGCAGGAGTCAGTTACCTTGTGCCACCAGGTGGGTCCCAGGTGTTGAACTGATGCTATCAGTGTTGGCAGCAAGTGCCTTTACCCATTAAACCATCTCTCCAACCCTCTTTGGTACACTTTAAAGTACATAATGAGTAACCCTGGTCGGCATAAAAACAGCCTGCAGGTGGCAAGAGTTCCTGCACTGACTCTCCAGACCACCACAGGTCCTCCTCCTCACCTAAAATGGAATTATGCAAAATGCAGAGTGTAAATTTGAAGCCAGTCGTAAACAGAGAAAACAGTGGTTTAAGAATCTGGAATTTTAATCAGAAATAAATGCTTTTTTATTGTTGTGATTTTCATAGATATTCAACTTGAGCGTTTTAATTTAATTTTTTTCTGTATAAGAATTTTGACTATGCCTACAAGAATGATTCTTTTTGTTTTTTTCTTTTTTTTTTTTTTTGGTTTTTCGAGACAGAGTTTCTCTGTGTAGCTTTGCGCCTTTCCTGGAACTCGCTTTGGAGACCAGGCTGGCCTCGAACTCACAGAGATCCGCCTGCCTCTGCCTCCTGAGTGCTGGGATTAAAGGCATGCGCCACCATCGCCCGGCAAGAATGATTCTTAAAGCTTTAAGAAAACTATCTTTTTTTTTAGATTTCAAAACAATAAAACACTACTAGAATTTAGTGATCAGTTTTTAATTACTTATTTTGTTTGGTGAAGTTGCTTTCCTTTTCTTTTTTTTCTTTTTCTTTTTTATTGATTCTTGGTGGATTTCACATCATGCATCCTGATCCCATTCATCTCCCTGTTCCTTTGTGTCCACCCTCTGCCCTGGCAACCTCTCCCCTAAAATAAAATAAATTAAAAAAAAAAAACAATCAAACTAATTAACATAGAAAAAGTCTCATGCTCTTCATCTGCGAAAGATATTTATAACTGCCTTTCTCCTACAATATTTAAGAAAGATTTGCGAAGCGTTTAGTGCCATACCCATCATACATATTGTAAGGATCCATGTGGTTATTTATCATTGATGGCTCTAATCACGACAGCTTTCCCTTCAGTTTTTGTTTCATTAAACTCTGATGATGTTCACGGTTAACTAAACCTTTATTAGGTCTGGTGCTGTGGAGTTGCTTTTCTAGAAATAGTTCCAGGGCTCCTAGCTCTGTTCATCCACTGGCCGGCAGGGACATTGGGCAGTAAAGATAAAGTCTTTGTTTTCTGAGAAAGGAGATACAATAGCAATGCGGTTTTCCTTGCTCAAATGGACACCAGGAGCATCTAGTTGATGACCCTTTGTTTATTTCAGATCTTCTTTAATGCTCCCCTCCCCAGTTCTAAAGAGTCAGGCATCCCCTTAGAGTGGAGCTTCTCACACTCAGTGTGTGCATGAAGAACATGGGATCTTGTGAAGTGCAGACTGGATTCTGCGGCTCTGGGCTGGGCCCTGTGTTCCCCTTTCCTAGCAGATTTCCAGGTAATGCTGATGCTGTTAGGTGAAGGACTCATTTCCCACTCTGAGCAGAACTCCGTGCATTCTCGCGGCAGGATGGTAGAAACAGTGCTGTGGAGTTTCATAACTAATTCCTGGAAAGCTTGCCGGAAATAGTCTCCTGTGTTTCCACTTACAAGACAGGAACAGTGAAACACAGTTCTAGCCCTCCCCCAGCCAGACCAGGTAAGGTCGTGTTATAAAAAGTAAGAGGCTGCAAGCGGCTCTTCAGAAGACCTGCTGGCCCCCCTTTTCTCTCTCACCGCAGACACCGTCAGATCGCCAGCCCCTGTGGCCTGCCCATCCACTCCTCTATTCTCTGCTCAAGCTGTTGTCTCGAGATACCATTTCACACTTTGTTATGCTCCTTCCTCCCCTAGACACACCTTCACTTCCTTTCAGGATACTGTTGCTCACCATATCTAATAAAATTGCCTCGAAATTGCTTAACTTCTCTAGGCTTTTTCCCTATTCTATAAAACCAGCCTGTATCTGGTGAGTGATCCCGAAATGGAGATGACCATCCCAGTCTCCCGGGGAGCTTTTGGGAAATACTGGGCATATCTGGGCCTACTGCAAATTTAATCAGCTATAATCACCAGTGTGGAATCTTGAAGTGTTCCCCCAAGCTCCGTTGAAGCACCAGAACCACTGAACTGGTGCTGTCGAAGCTCAGTGCTGGCCCCGCGGTGCCTGAGTTCCGTTCTCTCCGTGGGTCCAATGCCCTGCATAATTTCACCTCCGTGAGGGCAGAATCTCACTAGTCCTTTTCTGCAGCATTTTTGGTGCAATGCACAGTACAATGCCTAAGCACATAGGTGGTGATGTTAAATCGTTTGAATGCATGGCCTCTTCTCGTCTTATGGATTTCTCTAACCTTGGCCTATCTTCAGGTCCGGCTCCTCTTCAACAGGACATGTTTCCCGTTCATTTTCACTCTCATCTATCTATCTCCTCAGGAATGGAATAGTCCTAGCGTTGGATCCTGCAGCTTCTTACCTAATCATAGCTTTTGTTATATTAGTCATTGCTTCATTTTTAGATGCTTTCCATTAGATTATATGATCTTTATGGACACGAAATATATCTTAATAGTTTCGTGCCTTTCCCTGAGCTCCTTTACTCTGGGTTCAGAGTAGAAACTTAAGCCCCACCTTACACACTCTTTTGTGCTCCAATCACTCTGACCTTCTGGCTTTTCAAGTTTGCCAAGGGTTCTAGCCCCAGGCTTTTGCACTTCCTGTGCCCACTGCATGGACATTATCCCTTCCTTAGCCACAGCTTACTCCCCCACCTCCTCCAAGACTTTGCTAAAATTGTACCCTCTCTGTGAGTCAGTCCTTCACTGACTGCTGAGTGTGAAATGATACTTCTCTAGGAAGCCAGTACTTTATAGCCATTTAATTTTCTCTAGAACATTGTCATCATATCTTATTCTATAGAACTTATTGACTTAATGCCCCCCCCAGCATATTGTTTATGTAAGCAGATTTTGTGTCTTTCCTTTCATACCATTAGCACCTAGAATAATGCCTGACACAGTGTGGACATGCAACGTTGGGTTGTGATTAGTTGTCTAATGTACCCCAAACCTCCAGTTACTACATTGAGTTCATGATTCAGAAGCCTGTGCTCAGGTTTCATCAGGTGTCCTGATGCTCACACCAGACTGCAGCTGATATTCAAGATGGGAAGTGGGGTCATCAGCCAGTAGCATGACGTCACTAGAAACCCGTGAGAGAGCTCCTCCTCCACCCCAGTACAAACCTCTTCCCAGCACTGTCTGTCTCTTATCATTCCTCAAGCCAGCAACTCACCCTCACCTTTTTTCTTCTTTCCTCTTTGCATCAAGTCACTTATTAGATCCTGCAAACTCGACCTCCTGGGTGTTGAGACCACTTACAGTGGTCTGCATCCGTTGCTGAAGTTACACACTAATTTTCTACCTTGAGTATAGCTCTCTCTAGATCACCGCACTGAAAAAAAAAAGTAATAATTTCATTGTTTCATTCTTCTGGCTAAATCCTGAGGAAGACCACCCTGATCAGACAGAGACTGTTTAGTCAACACTTGCTGTTGGGAAGGAGTCATTTGGCATTGCTTATTTTGGGCTGAGAATGCAAGACTGGCACAAAAGCTTGATGTGGAGGGTGTGTTGTGATGATTAGAAATGGTTGCCATGGAGAAGCGTGAGGTAGGCTGGAGGCTGGGCGTCCTATGTAATTGCAGTGTGAAGCATAATTGTGTATTTTATGCTGGCTGTTTCTTTTTGGCTTTCTCTGATTGGTACCGAGTTGAAATCAGGAGGTAAACAGTAGAGCAGCTGGAAGTCAGTGACCAAACTTTGATTTTTCTGAGCATGTTTCTGTAGAAGTTATGGCTTGCCTTCATGGATTGCTGTGGGATTTTCAGGCTGGGCCTGAGTTCAAGCTAGACTACATAAGTAATTGTCAACAAACAAGTCTGACCATTGTCCATTTATATATTCACTCTCAAAACATTCCATGGCTTCCTAAGTTCTTTGTATGACATCCAGAGCCTTCTGTATGATTCCATGCTGATAGCTACCTGAGATCAGGACGGTATGCCTGTCATACTTGAAACATAGAGTCTGCAAATTAAAACTTATGGAAGGCTGGGAAAGTAGAATGTGTACAGAGCAACATCAAGTGATGGTGTGGGATAAACACAAAAGAATTCCTTGCTGCTTTCTTTTTTCTTTTCTTTTCTTTCTTTCTTTCTTTCTTTTTTTTTTTTTTTTTTTTTTTTTTTTTTTTTTTTGTGGAGACAGGGTTTCTCTGGTAGTTTTGTTGCCTGTCCTGGATTTCACTCTGTAGACCAGGCTGGCCTTGAACTCACAGAGATCACAGAGTAGAGCCTGGCTCTACTTCCCAAGTGCTGGGATTAAAGACGTGTGCCACCGCTGCCTATGCTTTCCATTTTTTAATGAAAGGTTATGTGAGGAAGAAAATTTGAATAAAAAAAGTTCATGCACCAATTTTCCATTTCAGTACCATTGTCTAACCCTCAAAGCAATTATTTCAAAAGTTATAACATAAAGGCTATCCTATCCTATTTGCCATTAGCTGTATTTGTATCCATAAAATCTGAAAACACAGGAAGAACAGAGAAAGAGACAGTAACCGTAGGTGACAGGCACTGTTAAAACTCCAAATCTCCAAGGGCAAAATTATGTTTACCAAACTATTTGTTAACGGCAAATTTAACAATTATGGTTAACAATATTGGGAGGTTCTCCAAGGCCCCACCCCTGGCTGAGGAGCTATTAGCGATTGGTGGCTACTATGGGACTAAGAGTCACTTTTCTTTGAGGGGCCACCTCTGGCAGGTTGCCCATGCCTGATTTAATAACTTCATAGCCATGTGCATATGGGTGGCTTTAATTTGACTCAGTGGGTTATAAAAACATTAAAAGAACTGGAAGCAGGAAGGAAGATACAATGGGGAAAAGGGGCCTGGGAAGGTGGAGAGAGGGAGTGGGTACAGATATGATTGAGATGCACTGTGTGAAAATTTCAAAGAGCGTGTGTGGGGTTGTGGGTGGGGGTGTGGGAATGTGTGTGCTTGACTTAATTTCTTTATTCCTCTGGGGTGGAATAGTAAGAGCTGTGTGTTCCTAGGGTATTTTCAAGCCCATGGACCTTAATCATATCATCAAACTCCTTGAAGAGACTGATAAGGTGAGTAACCTTTGAGGAGAAGTTACTTTGCTATCTCAGAGACTCACATTTCCCTGAACAATAATAGGCATTCTCTGTAATGTGAATATTGTTTATCTCTTTTGTTGAAAACTTTCTCCACAATATATGTTTTATATTCAAGGAATTTAAATTTAGTATGAGAACCAATTTGTTTTCATAAGAGGGTCAAACCCAACCATATTGGCTATAATCAGAAGGATCTGCAAGAGTAGAGAAAGGACTTTCAATCCTGGGTTAACACTTCAAGAGTAAAGACTGTCTATCTTGGGCTAATACCTCAAGAGTAGAGAAAGAGCCATCTGTCCTGTGCTAATAATTCTTTCCAAGTAGGACTAGAGAAGAGACCGTACCAAAAGGACACTAAAGAACTAGTAGAAAATTTTAATCTGGACATGTAGACAGATTTATATATATATATACAAAGATGATTTGTTTTAAGAAAAATGATGAGAATACAAAGAAAATATTCTTATATAAACCTCAAAAAATGTATTGGGAAAAGAGATAGTAACTGTGTATGCCTGGCTCTGCCTCCCAAGTGCTGGGATTAAAGGCGTGAGGAATGCACATTTTTTAATAAATAGAAAATAGATTGACTCAGGTTTAACCACCAAAACAAAGTAACATCCTATGATTAGTAAACACAAACATTTAGCTATTGCTTTAACATTTTTAGTCTCTACTTTTTTAGGGAACAAAAATAAAAACCACCAAGAGCAATTTATCTTTTGATGACTACTTTTTGTGAATTTAAATGTTTAAATTGCAGATATATCTGCATTCAAACTGTGGAGAGTTCCTATTAGTTGTTTTTGAAGGCAGCATGGAAAATATAGACAGTGATTGCACTTTTCATGAACAGGTTAATTTGAAAGGGGGTAGAGGCAGGCAAGAAAACTCACTGGGTAAAGGCATTTGCTGTCAAACCTGACTACTTGATTTCAATCCCCAGAACCCACATGGTGGAAGGAGAGAACAAACCCCTGAATATTGTCTACTGATGTCCTCGTACATGCCATAGAATGCATGTATGTGCACACACACACATATACAATAAGTGTGAGATGAAAGAAAACAACACATATCAGGGGTTTTGTTTTTAGTTGACACAAGTTTTGAAAACACATTACTGTGTAGAGGAGTATTAACTACACTGAAAGTCTATATGACTCAGTGAACAATCAGAATTGGCATTCAGAACAGAAGCTGTGAAGCTTCACATAAAATTTTGTTTCAGTTTTTAGTATATTTTATGTATTTATCCATCACAAAAACAAAAACTGCATTACAGATTAATAGAAAACCAATTTGCTTTATTTCCTCTGAAAACTCATGTCCATTACTGAATTCAGTTCTTCTTTTTCCTCTTATATTTAGCCTTTCTTGTTTTCTTTCTTTTTTAAAAAAATTTTACTTTAATTATGTATACAGTGTTCTGCCTGCATGTATCCCTTCAGGCCAGAAGAGGGAGCCGGATCTCATTACAGATGGTTGTGAGCCACCATGTGGTTGCTGGGAATTGATCTCAGGTGCTCTGGAAGAATAGTCAGTGTTCTTAACCTCTGAGCCATCTCGTTTTCTTTTTAATGTGGTACTGTATCCATATATACATTTGCTTTTTATGTAAGACTTAGTAATTTTAATGTGTCTATACACTGAATATATTTTTTAAAATCTTAATTTAATGACACAAAAGAACTAACAGCCCATTTGTTTTAGGATGACTTAGAAGAAAAACAACTTGATTGTGTCAAGAAACTGGTGCACTGTTATCAGAATGGATTTGTATCCTTTATATCTGTGCGCGCGTGTTCATTTCATTCATCTGGAAACACTGGGAAATGTACTAGATTCCTTCCTTTTGACCCAGTAACAAGGTGTCGCAAGCCATGTAAGTTTGTTATCTGATACCTGTAGAGATCAGCAGCTCAGAGTTCATCTCACTTGGCCAATGTCAAGGTGTCAGCAGGGACTGGTACACTGAAGGTCCAGGAAGGAGGTGAGGGCCATTTCCTTGACTTTGCCACCTGCTGCGGGCTTCCTGCAGACCACTGGCTCCGGAACTGGTGCCTCAGTGACATCACTGTCACCTCTGTTTTGTTGTAGCTTCTCATCCTCCTGCCTCTGACACTCCTGTCTCCCATGTCCCCTTATAAAGACCCCGCCCCCTATGGTTACAACTGAACCTATCTGGATAATCTAGTATAATAGTCTGTCTTCATTTGCTCTTGTTTTTCCATGATAAAAAGCCATGACCAAAAGTAACTTGGGGATCAATGGGTTTATTTCAGATTACAGTTTACGTCTGACATAGAAGGAAATAGGGCAGGAACTCAACCTGGAGGCAGAGCTGAAGGCAAGATCATGAAGGGAGACTGCTCACTGGCTTGTTCCCGTGGCTGCTCAGCTACTGTTCTGTATAGCTCAGGACCAGAGGACCACATGCTTAGTTAGAGGTGGCATTGCCCACCACGGGCTGGGCCCTCCAGCTATCATTAATCAAGAAAACACCACACAGACTTGCCTACAGGCTAGTTTATGGGGACAGTGCCTCAGGTGGGGTTCCTTCTTCGCAGAGGACAAGTTGACAGAAACTAATAAGGACAATTTCCCTCTAACATCCTCAACTGCATTTGAGAGTCTCTTTGCCATCCAAGGTAGCCTCTTCAAAGGTTCCTGAGACAGAGACATGGCACCATTGAGGAGACTGTCATTCTCTCCATTATATTGTTATTAACTCTGCATAATGTCGATTCCTATAGATTCAAAAGCCACTAATATGATTAGAAGGGCCAAGTCAGCCTCATTTCTGCCAGTATACATAGCGAGTTTCATCTTGATTACTATCTTATCGGCTCTTCCCTTATGAAATAGGAATGATCCCACCTCAGTAGGTTATTAAGAAGATCAGATGAGATAATAATTCCTTATCACAACAGGTAGAAACCAGTGCTCACACCTAAAAGCTATCTATTTGTGTGTAATAACCAATTTTATGCTGGTAACTATTTGCTTTTTAAACTTTTGTATATAGATGATTTGAAAAGTATAATAAAAGTTTCACAGTTACATTAGGTTGTTATACATGTTTTAAAATGCCTACTCTCAAGTCAGGTGTGGTGACTCATACCTGTAACCTCAGCACTCAGGAGGTAGAAACTAGAGAATCAAGAATTCAAAGCCAGCTTCCATATGTAGTAAGTGTAAGGCCAGCCTGGGCTAAATGACACTGTTTCAAAACAACAACAAAAGTCAGCCTTCACTCTCTGCACTCTGAACTCCAGGGCAAAGGTCCATAGACCCTACTCTGGGTGGAACTGGACTGACTCTTTGCTGACAGTCTTCTGATTTGGTCTAAAGAAGATGTCCGTCTAATAAGATCTTGTTCCAGTTCAAAACATCTTAAGCTTTCCACTAAGAGAAATGGACACATCTTATAACTTTCTGTAAATATTTTCTTTATAGTAGCCTTGTTTTATGAGGATCTGTTGGAGCAGTCTGAAAGCTTGTGTATATTAAGTACTACTTACTGGTAGCCAAAGAAGTCTACTAGCAAGTGTTTTTTCCCCTGTTTAATTGGATACCTCAGCACCTTCATGATTGTTTTTCCTCAGGATAGACAGTTGGTAGCAAGTAGCTCTGAACAGCTTTAATAGGCTGGCTTATGTGTTGTGATACTTTATAAAGTTAAATTAGGGAAAGATCACTTCCCTAGGAAGTTGTTAGGAGACGTTTCCTGGAGAGACGTGAGCAAACACTTATTTACCTAGATACCACTGATAACAGACCAAAGGAACAGTCCTACTTAGTCTAGTTGTGAGTCTGTTGTGGTCCCTTGCAGAAGTATGCAGGAACAGTTGCTTAACAGGAGTCTAGATGACTCAAAGGCAGCTGCGGGCACTGAAATGCCCACCCCCAGTGATGACTCATAAGATCTGCATCACTGAAGCTTCCTGCAGAGCTTGCAGGCATCTGGCCAGCTGCAGAGTCTCCTTTTCCCAGCAGATGTATGTCTAATACAACCTTGGAGAGGGACTTCATGAATTCATGAATCTTGTAAGTTCCCACTTTCTAAGCTGGTCAAGTTTTGTTTATTTCCTGAGCCTTAGGAACCTCTGTCCTTTTCCCAGGAGACAATGCTTCAATTGAAGGAAATTTCTACACAGCACTGCACCCCTTCCTCCAGCTCTTACGTTCTTTCTGCCTTCCCTTCTGTATTTTCCCTTGATCCTTGGATGGGGTGATACAGATGTTGGATTAGTTTCCCTCATCTGTGACAGAGTGTTGAGCAACTATGCCTGAGCAACAGTCAAGTCAGCTCAGAAGTTTGATGTCTTATGAGTCTCTGACGTACAACACCCATTGCGGAAAGAAAGTTTCCCTTTTTGACCAAGGCTGACAGCAGCAGCAATCTACAGACATAATCAGAAGTGTTTAGAAGGTGATTTAACAAGCAGATTCCATCTATTTAACAAGACAGTGGTAGTTGCATCCCCACTGAGACCTGTGACCTTTTCAGCCAGGGGCTTTCCAGTTGGCTGTCAGTTCCAGATGTGGATCTCCTCCATGGAGTGGAGTTCCAGATGTGGACCTCCTCCATGGAGTGGGGTTCCAGATGTGGACCTCCTCCGTGGAGTGGGGTTCCAGATGTGGACCTCCTCTGTGGAGTGGGGTTCCAGATGTGGACCTCCTCCGTGGAGTGGGGTTCCAGATGTGGACCTCCTCCGTGGAGTGGGGTTCCAGATGTGGATCTCCTCCGTGGAGTGGGGTTCCAGATGTGGACCTCCTCTGTGGAGTGGGGTTCCAGATGTGGACCTCCTCTGTGGAGTGGGGTTCCAGATGTGGACCTCCTCCGTGGAGTGGGGTTCCAGATGTGGATCTCCTCTGTGGAGTGGGGTTCCAGATGTGGACTTCCTCCGTGGAATGGGCCTTAAACCAAACAGCAGCTGGTTGCATCCACAACAGGTGTTCCACTGTTGCATTAGCGGGTGTGTTTTTCATGGAATGTTGGCACTGCAGTACTCGCAGTATGCATAGCTAGGGAGGACTGTTGATTACAGGTCTCCTTTTGCAGCCTGCAGAGCGCCTCTGACACTACAAAAGCCAGTTAGTAGGGAGAAAGTTTCCAGTTTAGTCTCAGTTTAATTTCTTCATGTCCTATGACCAAAGCATGCAGTATCTTCAACAATATGGACTTGCTGTCTAATTCTAGCATGCAGCCAGTAGCAGTGGCAATAGCCTTCATGATTTTGGGCACTTTAGAAAACTCCTTGGCCAGTAACTCACAGGAAAGTAGCCTACCCCGCCATTAGATTTTTATTTAGCAGTCTTATGGCTTTGGGGAATGGCTTTTCTTTTCTTTCTTTCTTTCTTCTTCTTCTTCTTCTTCTTCTTCTTCTTCTTCTTCTTCTTCTTCTTCTTCTTCTTCTTCTTCTTCTTCTCTCTCTCTCTCTCTCTCTCTCTCTCTCTCTCTCTCTGTGTGCGCGTGCACACGCGCGTGCACGTGCGTGTGTGTGTGTGTGTCTGTGTTTCCTTTATCATTTACATTCACTCAAAACAGTGTTTTTGATTATTTTAATTCTAATTATATATTACATGCAAATGTTACATCAGCTATAGATGGACAAAAGTGAAAAGGTTGGGGGTGCAGATTCAGATCTCAATCGCTAATAGCTCTGATAGAATTCAGGAGTTTCTTTCTTAATGGATTTACTACCTGTTCCTCTCTCCTGAAAATTATTGTCCTGCCTACTACCCAGCCCCATCTACATCAGATCTGAGGAATGAGTCTTCCTAGCTATGAGGGACATACTATAATATTTAATAAATGATATGTGGCCTCCACATGCATAAAATGTGATGCTGGCAAACAGGGAACTCTGAACAAAAGAAAGACAGTACACCTTCAAATGGAAACTTCTGTCAGGCTGATTAGTTGATTAGAGTTTAATGACCATAAAGAGGTTGGAACATTATAGGTCCAGAGTCTAATTACAGTTTATCTTGGGTGATCTTTAGCTCCCTAAATAGCCATTCCTTCCCCATCTCTGTGTGGACCTAACATCCTGTGACTAACAGATTAAAAACCTTTTGGAAGGTATTAACTTAATAAAGCTGTGGTTTCCACCGACTGAAAGGCCAAGTGTCATCGTATGGTTTCTGAGCCCCATGGTCAATATTTCTCTGCTTTGCTGTAACCACCTACTTAATGTTTCCACTAACGTACTTGAAAAGTGCTTGGATTTTGTATTTTCTTTGTCCTGTTGATATAAACTGCTTCCAGAATGGAACATGGAATTTGACACCACAGCTGTGTTCCAGGCCATGTTCACTCATAGAATGTTCACTCCAGAATAAACTGTCTCTTATCCCCATTGAGGTGAGAGTTGTGTTTTCCCATTGACATTACATTTTGTGATAACTGTGACCCAAAGTGATTCACAGAAAAAGAGTTTATTTCGGCTTGCCGTTCAGGAGGGTGAGTTCACAATGGTGAAGAGGCCTGACAGGAGGAGCCCAGAGGTCACATCTTCAACCACATGCAGAAAGCAGGGTGCAAGAACTGGAAGTGGGGTGAGGCTATGAACCCCCAAAGCCCATCTGCAGTTCTCCAAGGAAGGCTCCTCCCCAAAACCTTCCCAGACATTACCACAAGTTTAGGATCAGATGTTGAAATATATGAGTCTATGGGGAACATTTCTCATTCAAACCACTACTCTACATAAAATTGAGAGACACCCACATTAAATCCATACCATATGATCTTAGGATTAAGAATATTGCTGGATGTAGTGGCGCATGCCTTTATTTCCAGCACTTAGGAGGCAGAGGCAGGTGGATCTCTGAGTTCAAGGCCAGCCTGGTCTGCATAGTGAATTCTAGGACAGCCAGAGCTACATAGTGAGACCCTGTCTTGAAAAAAAAAACAAAAAAAAAACAAAAAAAAAAGAACTAAAGAAAGAAAACGGAATATTGCTGAGTATGGTGGCTTATTACTGTAACCCTGGCATTTGGGAGGCTGAGGATTACTGGAAATTTGAAATCACTGTGCAAACTAGTAAATTCCAAGTCAGGTGGGTCCACAGACCCTGTCTCAAAACTGTGTGTGTGTGTGTGTGTGTGTGTGTGTGTGTGTGTGTGTGTGTGTGTGTATGTGTGTATGTGTGTGTGTATGTGTGTATGTGTGTGTGTATGTGTGTATGTGTGTGTGTATGTGTGTGTATGTATGTGTGTGTATGTGTGTGTGTGTATGTATGTGTGTGTGTATGTGTGTGTATGTGTGTGTATGTATGTGTGTGTGTATGTGTGTGTGTATATGTGTGTGTGTGTGTGTGTGTGTGTGTGATAATTACTCAGATACTTTCTGATGTGTTAGATTTTTTTTGAAATCTAGGTATCTGTCTTTTGTTGCTGGAGGGTTTCTCTCCAGGTTCCACCAAGCCCTGCAGTCCCACAATATTGGGGAAAATTATAAAGGCCACTCCACGTAGTTAAAAGGAAGATTTATTTAGTGGATGACTTACAAATGAAAGAATGGATAGGTCGCGGGGGGTCTGGGGAAGGCGTATAGCAATCCAGCGGTGTTCTCTGGAGCTCTGCACAATCAATCCCCACCATCCAGGGTCCAGGCGCAGAGAGCGCGCCCAGAGCGAGCGCTTGCCCATCCAGCTCCTAGGTTTCTAGCACCTCCCCTCGCCCCGCCTCGTAGGCGTGACAGTTGCCAGAGTCTCAATGGGGGTTGGAGCTTCCAGATCCAAGCTGGAATGGCTACCCACTACACCACAATCCACGTATAAAATAATCACTCAGACGCTTATATCACTTATAAACTGTATGGCCGTGGCAGGCTTCTTGCTAACTGTTCTTATATCTTAAATTAACCCATTTTTATAAATCTATACCTTGCCACGTGGCTGGTGGCTTACCGGCGTCTTTACATGCTGCTTCTCACGGTGGCTGCAGTGTCTCCCTCTCCTTCTTCCTGTTTCCCCAATTCTCCTCTCTCCTTGTCCCGCCTATACTTCCTGTCTGGTCACTGGCCATCAGTGTTTTATTTATATAGAGCGATGTCCACAGCAGTCTTTAGCTAGAAAAAAATTCTTTACCATTTATTTTAGTATAGTCATGAATTCTTTTAGGACTTTTCATTAAAAATAGTATTTTTCCTCACTTATTAAATAATATTTTATTGAAGATATGAAGAATTCTAAGCTGTTATTTATTTGATCATTAAATATTTTTTACTTTAAGTGTATTACATGTAATACGTGTATTCATGAGCTCATGGGAACCACATTGTGTGCAGTTGGGGAAAGGCTTTTCTTGTCTGTGCCAAGTAGCCTCGTACTCTGTATTTACTCAGTTTCCAAGTCTCGAAGATGCTCAGACATTAATACTGTGTTACCCATGCAATGAAACCTTCTTATAGAGGAGAGACAGGGTCTCTGAAAGCCAACCACTATCTATTCCAAACAAGTATCAGGTAACTCAGGAATTGGCATATAGAGAAATATAAAAGTAAAACATTAGCAAGGTTTGATACAACATGAAGAGATTTCATCACCTGTATCAACTGTTTAGTCAAAAGAGCAATGTGGGTACAGAAGTTTAGACAGAGACCTGCCCCATTAAGCCCTCCATGATCCGTAGGTACTCTCCACAATTTTCTTTCTCATCCTGTGGCACTGCCATGGGCCTCCTGAGCATCTTGAGCAACTACTCACCCACAAATCCTAGGCAGGGCCGGCTCCCACTGCTCTGACTTACCCAAGTCACGGAGGAGCAGGGTTGTGTTCAGGCCTGCTTCATCTGCCGCTCAGGCTGGTTCCCTGGGTCAGCAGGCTCCAGGCTGAAACTGAGGCTGCAGCTGTTGCTATTGCCTCTCCCTCCAGCCAGCCCTGGGTATTGTTACAGGTTCAGGATAGGCAAACGATCTTCACCCCCAGCATACTGTTTACGGGGAGAACGGTACACAGTTTCATCTGGAGGCTTAATTGTCTGCCTCCTGGAACAAGTTTATTTTTTTCCCCACCAGTTTAGAATTTATTCATCTACAACATGGCACATTTAATGAGGCCATGAGTGAAACCATGAAATATATATATATAAAATCTCCTAACAGAGAAATGTCCAAGTTTTAATTTTATTAGTAGTTATTTTTCAATATTATTGGGAACTTTAAAATTGATTGATTTGGGGTGATGATATTTTTACAAGATAAATTCTGTCTGCATGACTGTCCATCAGTCATGATCGTTTTCTTCCAGTATAAAGGACTGCTACTCTGAGATAAAGAAGGAAGGAGCTGCATGTGGACCCTAAAACATTTCCAGAGCCTTCCCCGACAACAAAGTTCACATTCATCTGGTACAAGCTTAGTCTTTTGCATCTTAATTGTTTTATCCTCTATGCTTTCTATGAACTTTTTCAGACTTTAAAGCCTTCTAGAAGTTCATCAGCATGGAATTTAGCTCCTGTCATTTTCCTTAGGAACTCTGGCTGGACACAAATCTCACGGCATTTGATTTAGAGTAGCCAAGGTCCGCGAGGGCCGCTTTGTCTGCTTTGCCCTCCTTTAGTCTCCTCCAGGTTTTGTTGTTTTGTTTTTCAACTTGCGTACTTGAGTTGCATGCAGACCCCATTTGTGTGCCGACATAAGTCAGGTCACCAGAGCCTTCACAGGATCATATAATCTCTATAAGATTGTATAATCAATAAGATCATCTTCACCATAGGGCTCAGGAAAGCCACATGAGGTCCCTCCTAAATCAACCTTTTAAAACATTAGTTATCAAACACATCTCTGTCTGGAATGAGTCATTGAAAAATACCTCTCTCACACTCAATAATGCCTGTCTCTATTATCTTCCAGTTCCTGGTGTTCCTGGGAACTTGAGCCAGCACTAACCAAATGTCCCTAATGGCAAATGAGTCAGCCCAACAGGAACTGGTTTTCCTCAGCTTGCCTCTGATTGTGCAGCTTTTTTCTCCAAGAGGGATAGTCACATTACTCAGCTTCTCCACAGCCACGGTCCTCAGGCTGAACCCACCCACTCCCATGTCCTGTCGCCTTTGAGCAAACTATGACAGGCTCTGTCATTACTCCTTTAAAAGAATTTCCCAATCCAGGCAGTTCAGGTGCCGAGCAGTACACAGTTATCATCCTTCTTCCCACTGGGCCGTTATTAAGACTCCTGTCTATATGTTGAGTGATGAGTTTTCCCTTCTCTGTTAAAGGTCAAATCGGAGGGAGGTCTTCTATCATGTTGACGATGTTCTCTTCCTCACCGTCCATTGTTAAGTCATGTTAAATCATGGATTTTCCTTTCGTCTTTATTAAAGGTCAGACCCAAGGGATGTGCCTTGTTACTTCTACCGTGTCCTTCCTCACTGTGCATTGTTAAGGCCCTCATCTGCATCTTGGGTCATAGGTTTTCCCTTCATTTCTATTAAGGGTCAGACCTGAGAGGTATCTTCTATCACTTCTGCTTTGTTCTTGTCCTCACCGCTGTTGGATTCTTCCCACAAGCTCTAAGTTCCTGGACCTCAGGAATGACTTTTTAGTACAGCTCTGACTTATGCTCTCTTTCCCTTCCATCTCCTCATCATGACTTACGGCTCTTGGTTTCCAGCTGCTTGGTAGGAATGCCATAGGAATTACTCACCAAACGGAGGCTAATGTGGAGGGTGATAGCTGCATGCCCCTTCCCTTTGTAATTCCTCCTCTAAACAAGCACTGTCTATTAAGCAGCCATGTCTGCCTTATTTGCACATGTTATTACATGTAGCAGTGGACATGCCGAGGTCAGCACAGCTTGCTGACAGTCTTGTGTCATGGGTGCTACTCTTGGGGGACTGTCATGCTATCTCTAGTCCTTGAACTGTTGCCAGAGTACTCATGCAGTACTCATACAGTGGATCCCACTCATCAAGGAGACACACCTCTCCTATACCTCATAAAAGAAGATGACTGATTTGGACCCCCCCCCCCATCCCTCCACAAGGGTGTTCCATTCTGAGACAGCTCAGCCTTGGCTGTGTGTTCTTTCACACATCTCAGGGAGCATGCAACCACCACTACAACAAGGATGCACACCATCCCTTATGACATGGAGAAAAGTACCTGTATTTGGGTTGTCCCCATGGACTCTGCCTTCAAACTGACTAGCACAGAGGCATGTCTCATCACACATTGCAGGGACCCTACAGTCACTCTGCCCCAACACCTCGTTGCTTCTGTATGTTCCTGTTCAGATACCAATTGTGTTCTGTGATCTTTCCTGGGGAGACATGAACAGAACCTATTTACTCAGATAAATTACTGATGACAAACCAAATAAACAGTTCTACCCAAGCCTAATTTAGTGACTTTACTGGGGTGACTTGCAGGGCCACGAATGACTCAAAGAAAGCTGCGTTACCAGAAGACACACTCCATCATTAATGAGAAGAGAACTCACAAAGCTACATCCTTGCAACCTGTATACACCTCCCTCATAAATTTCAGCTCGTAAGATTTTTAAATTCCTAAGGCCTCTTCTCCCTAAGGAGTGAATGTTTCTGTTCAGAGGTGATTGCTACATAATAGAAGTTAACAGAGGCATTCCCATCCTTACCTAAGACACTCTCAGCAAAGCTAGAGAAAATAGGGTGCAGCCCAGAGCCTGAAGTCATAACCACCATGATCTCTTAGCCACCAAGTAAAATCAATGAAATTTAGTTTTGTAGTAATCATGCTTTTTTAAACAGGCAAAATAGAATATGTTTTTATCTGAAGATAGAAGAGGTATATTTTGATTTTATGTGAGTTTTAAATGAAATAAAATCCCAACCAATTTAATGCTAATTAGAAGAAAATGCATCTGAACGAAATAAAGTCCTACATTAAAATAGGATTTGAGCTCTGTCTGTGTTGTGGGTTGAAATAAAGGTTACTGAGACAAAAAATAATAATGTTGCAAAAAATAGTTATAAATTTTTCTCTTTAGACTCCAAAATAATTAAAATAATGCTTACCACAGTTAGCAAGATAGATGGAATTTCATAAGCTTTTTTGGGGAAAGGCCCATTGACATGTGTTTATAAATCGATGATGATTTTATTTCTTAACAAAACATTGAAGCCTCTAAGGGACCTAGCACAGGTGTTTAAAATCCTGGGACTGTGTGCAGATAAAATTGAAAGGCAGCCCTGCTTTGTGGAACCTGCATCTGAACTCATAAAATTGTGTGGGTAAGTTGTTTAACTTTACTTTGTACTGCTACATATGACATCATGCTTTATTTTGTATTACAAAGGTATTAGATATATAGTGTATTGATAATACAGAGTTTAGCTGGGCAGTTGTGGTGGCACACACCTTTAATCCCAGCACTTAGAGGCAGAGGCAGGTGGATCTCTGTGAGTTCGAGGCCAGCCTGGTTTACAAAGCAAGTTCCAGGACAATCAGGGCTATACAGAAAAATCCTTTCTGGAAAAAAAGTGTGTGTGTGTGTGTGTGTGTGTGTGTGTGTGTGTGTGTGTGTGTGTGTAATATAGAGCTAAAAAGCAAAACAAACAACTTGGTGATAGTTGGACAGTTATTATTTCAAATGTTGCAACCTCAGATTGCTACAGAAGAGATTAAATTAAAGTATAAAATACTTTCTTGTAAGTAGTTACTATCACGTGATTGGTGAGCAGCAGATAAAACCAAAAAACTGTAGTTTTTTGAGAGGATCTTTAAATAAACTGAGTGTTACTTAGTTTCAGTTTGGTTTTCTCTTTTCTCTTTCTTAGGAAAAGTTCAGTCTCACAAATATATTAAGTTCTATGTAGAGTTTCATTTGATTTTGCAATTTTGAATGAGGGAGAAAATTCTGTGTATACACACACACACACACACACACACACACACACACACACTACAGGTTATATAAACTAGAGGTAAAAGTTATAAAATTAATATGCCTTGTCCTCTGTTGTAGTGTCTACACCAGCTCTGGAAACTACGCACACACACACACACATATATATATAATGCTTCTTTGCTGCCACATAGTGGCTGTTCTAGATATATGTTTAAATAGCTACTTTCAGGTCACTGCAGTGTTAGTAGAAGAAACTTATTAGTTGGAAAAAATAATTTTGTTTGGAAAGAAATGATTTTGTCTTCTAAACCTATCTACCAATTTAATGTTGTAAATAGCAAACTGACACTATTAGTATATATATATGGAATTCCAAGTCTTAGATTTAGCAGCAGTAAAATTAAAATTTTTGTTGCAATTTTGATACCATACTAAAATAATGAAGAATAATTTACCAAATGCATATGCTTGGCCTTTTTAATAGAGACTGTATAAATAAGGAAATAAATGATTTTTCTAGTGCTTCCAAGGAACTAACAATTCATTTACATGTTGACATTTGACTGGATCACAGACAGCCCTTGGTGTGTCGTGCTGTGTGGGTCCTGAAAGCCTGGGTTCACAGTTTTACCTCAGTGTCGTTGCTGCATAGAGCTGGTTCTCAGGCTGCGGAGTGTCTCTACAAATCTTTTCAACTGTGTTCCTCCCTTTCCCTCCTTTTGAAGTTATTACATTATTGATTTTCTTACCTTTCAAATGTCCACCTGTATTCAGCATTTCACTACACCCAGTCCTCACCTGATTATGAAAATTTTGGAGATTAAAAAATTGAAAATACATCAAGCTTTTCTTCTTTGGTCTCCAGTAAGCTTTTATTTTCTACACAGCCTTTTCGGTTGGACCCCCCACACCCCAATACTTTATCCTATAGTAATCTTCTTTGGTAGAAAAGTGAAAAATGGGGCAAGATATTTAGAGTTTTAGTTTTAAAAATCTTTAGATGCCCATCATTCAACTAGATAATAGATCATTTTATTTGTTCCAAATTTAATTCTAATGGAATAGGAATGAGTCCTCCTAGAAATTATAAAATTTTTTCTTTGTAACTTGCCTTGATATACTTTTAAATTCAGATTAACCCCTGTAGTCTGTGGCCACATATGACAATTCTCAATGCCACTTTCCAACTATTTGGTAAATGTTTTTGAAAGATGTGAGTTGGAAGTCATTTGTGTAAATATGTCATATGTCAACAGCACAGGAGATTCAAATAGCTTATATTTTGTTTTAAGAAGTTTAGGATAATGAACAATTCATAAACTTGATCTGTGATTTATAAATAAGTATTTTCAGATAACTTGATTATAGTAGCTATGAATTGCAATTCTAATATAACTGATGTTTTTAACGTTGAAGCCTTATTGTTTCCCAAAGCATTCTGTTCTTTTGTGAATAGTTCCTAATCCTGTTAATAAGGAGGGGGCACTGACCGTAGGAAAGAAATAGACCATTAATCTGGTACCTCCCGCCTTAGAAACTTCAGGAAACGCCATTAGACATTTTTAAGTTTTAGTTGAATCTTCCTAACAGCGATTACAAGTATAATTCACTATGACTTTGCCCTCAGAAAGATAATTCGTGTTTTAGCCACAGTGATGGAGGATTACTTTCTCAGCTCTGCCTCTCTTCATTCTTATGACAGTGTTTTGTTTTTGTTTTTCTCTCTGGTTGGTTGGTTAGAAGTACAGTTTTCATCTGATTGTTAACGGTGCTCCACACTAAAGAATGAGAGAGGCTGGGAGAGAGAATCACTTTATTCTTTAGAAAATAAATATTTCCCCTTTATAAGTGAAGCATCAATCAGGGACTCCGTTAAAAGTTACTCTGACTCTTTGTTCTCATTGAAGCTTGCCATTTTTGAAAAAGAAAGTATCGGATGAAATAACTTACACTGAAGATACTGCTAATTCGCTTGCACTTCTGGGTAAGTCAAGGTTTCTTACACAGGGAATATACGATGGCAGGACCAATATGGGGAAATGAGTGTGCCTGCCTTCACTGTTTCCTTCACGGTATCCTCCACACCAAGGCTTGTCCCTTATTTTATACTTGAGAGTTAACATAGTGGGTGTACTCAGTGGTGATTCTGGAACTGTTTTCTTCTGAGGCTTTCAAGACTGGCTTTTACTTCTCTGTACATACTTGATTAGATGTATAATTTAGTTATGTGTTTGTTAACCTTTTTTTCTTAGTTCTTTGAGAGGTTCATACAGCATCCACCCTCGCCCAACTCTTCCTAGATCTAACCCCCAACTTTGTAGTGCACTCTTGCCCATCGAGGCCAGTTTGTGCTGCTCAAATCTTCTTGAACGTGTGCTCTTTCACTGGACCATGCACTCTTGGAGAAACCAGTCTCCTCTCTGCCAGCAGCATCAATGGCCAATAGCTCATAGCTGGGGTGTAATTTTATGCAATCTTCATTTAGTAATCACAAAAATGTTTTCACATTTGAGCTTTTATATTGAGTTGCTGAAACTGTTGAGTACTTCCTTGTTCACTGCATGCTCCAAACTTTTAAATAAAATCAAATGTGAAAAATGTTATAAAAGAGTATGTATTTATATCTAGGTTATTTTTTTACTTTTTGGAAGTAGGAAAATAATTCCTAAGAAATGAGATCATATGAAACACTTTCTGAAAATTGACCCCTGGGACATGATGATACATTTTCCAAACAAATACTATGTTAAATTTGCAGTTACTAATTTAAGTCTTTATTTGTAAAAGTGAAATAATAGGTAAATGATTGATAAACTTTTAAAACTATTTACCTAAGTTATTTTCCCAGTACTATACTCCATACAAAAAGTTTTTAGAGGGTCAACTAAAATGAACAAGAAGCATTTTTGTTTTTAACATTAAATATTACTTATAATTCTTTTATGTCTAAGTTTCATCATCTTCAACTGTAGTTACTCAGAATAAACTTCCTAAACTTAATCTCAAACAGTAGAGGAAAGTATCACAAAGACTAGATTAAACATGAGAATTAAAGAAAACTTTAAGATCAAACAGGCTCAGAAGAAGTGGGAGATTTCAATTCTGCCATGAGTAGAAAAGTTAAATAGGAAGCCATCCTAAAAAATGACATGCAGGCTGGAGAGGTGGCTCAGTGGTTAAGAGCACCGACTGCTCTTCCAGAGGTCCTGAGTTCAATTCCCAGCAACCACATGGTGGCTCACAACCATCTGTAATGAGATCTGGTGCCCTCTTCTGGCCTGCTGTCATACATGCTGTATACATAATAAATTATACATATATAAAGACATGCTAATATTAAAAAATATGAAGGTTTTGTTGGTAATATTATTTTAAATGTCTCTGTTGGCCCTACTCTAGAGTGCTGCCTCCTAGAGAATTGGCTGACATTTTTATACTACATGGCCTATCATCAGATTATTCTTTGCTTAGTGACAGCCTGCCAGTAAAAGTACATTATATTGCCACTGCAAACAATATGAGCTCTTAACTTCTCATTAATTCCCTCTGCTGATTGTGTAGTGCAAATACTACTCTGTCCCCTACCTTTTTAAATTGCTGGAAACATGAAGTAAATGAAAATACCCAATATGAAGAATTGAATAAATATATTCATGACCATTACTAATAACTCCCAGGTTCTACCATGTATTGGTCTGCCGGCAAATTGAGAGTAAAGCTAATATGGAGTTTTAAGGAAAGAATACATTATGAAACACAAGCTTCTGAATCTAGTTAGGAAGAATACTACCCTTTATGTTATCAACAGTTACCATCACATGTAGCACTTAACAATGTGCTAAACATTATTCTCAATCCTTGTCTCATGTGAAATCAGTCTTTACAGCATTCTTAAATGTAGTAACTGTTATGCCTGGTTTATGGATGAAAAAATCAAATACTAACTAGTTTACACACTTTTAGTATGTAGCAGAGCCAGACTTTATTCTTGGATGGTCTGGCTCCAGTATCTGTATTATTAGTATCATTCTCTTCTTTCTGGAAAGGACAGGCTGAAATGATTGAGATGGAAAATCATAAGGATAGATTCAAAGTGTTACACAGACACGTATGTATGTGTGCATGTATGTTCACTTAACTATTATGCACTATATCACTTCATTTCACCCAACAACAGAACATATATAAGATGGTGGTCCTATAAATCTACATTGGGCCAAAAAATTATATCACTTATTGATGGCATAATTTGCCATAGTGCCACTCATTATCCATATTTGTGGTGATAGTGATAGAACCCCCCCCCACATTGCCAGTTCTGTGAAAATAGAGCAGTCCAGTGGTATACAGTGCAGAACACTTGATAAGTGACGAGTGACTGTGTCCCTGGATTATGTATTCACTGTATTTTATCATTTAGATAAATGAATGTACTTTCTACTTAGTATTTTTGAATTAGCTGTCAAAGAGTATACTGTTTGCCAGCAGCAACCTCCTATATCTTCCATTCATTATGTACCTCAGTTGCTCTGTTCTCTTGTGCTTAATTTAATATCATGTTTGTGTAAGTATACAATGTGTTATTCATATAAAAATAGCACCTAACAAGGAATTTCCCAGAAAATACTCCCATATGAAGTGATGTGTGACTGCTCAACAGTATATGTATGCACACATACACATGATCACACAAGTAATTATAAGACTCAATATGAATTGCTAATGAGATTTTAAAATAACTTGTAATATCGGTATTCTATGCTTACATTTTTAAATAAGCTTATAACATGTTATCACAGTACTCTCCTTTATTCTTTTGGCAGGTGAATTAATGAAAATACCAAGTTCTAAGTTAAGGATACAAATTTGTAAGTGTATTATTGACTTCTATCATGCAGAACCACCAAAAAAGCATATTCCAGGTAAAGTTTTCATTTATCTTTCCATGATAACTTGTGTCTTTGGGAAACAAAAAATTCATCTTCTTGTATTTCACTAAACTTTGAAAACACAGGGCTCATGGATTCAACACATAAATATTTTTTGTGTAGCTTTGACTTCTTCAGTTATCTTTAAAAATTGTGTAAGTTTTTTTTTTTTTTTTTTTTTTTTTTTTTTTTTTTTTTTTTTTTTTAGTTTGGGGCTATATACCAAATTTTTATCTTGATGGTAAATATTTATGGCCCAGTTGATAAAGGCATAGCCAATTAAGTTTGTTACTAGTAGTATTTCTTTTTTTGTTTGTTTTTGTTTTTTGTTTGTTTGTTTTTTTGAGACAGGGTTTCTCTATGTAGCTTTGGAGCCTATCCTGGAACTCACTGTGTAACCCAGGCTGGCCTCGAACTCACAGCGATCCACCTACCTGCCTCTGCCTCCTGAGTGCTGGGATTAAAGGCGTGCTCCACTACTACCCGGCTCTATTAGTAGTATTTCTTAGCAGTGAAAATAAAATTATTTTAATCATAATATCAATACATCTAAGTAGATGTTAAATTAGTAATACTGATGCCATTCTCTATTATGTTTAGGAAGAATTCTGTATATTATAGCTAGGAAATCTTAATACATACTGATGAGTAGATTATATCAAGCATTAGCATTGTGAGGCTATAATGTTATTTAAGACATACATCTTAACCTTTATTGATTATATAACTTGCAATCAATATAGTAAGGGAGAGAATAAATAAATGATATTTTGGAGTTACATAATTTTAAATAGATAAAAATAAGACTATGGTAGTCTAAGAATGTATGACTAAGGAGAACATGACAAGACATCTGAGGTAGTGAAATATATAAGGAGATTATTAAATATACAATGTGAAGTCTCAGGTAGACAGATTGGAGAATTTAGTGAATAGTAGACATTGAATTCTAAAATCTTCAGGGATCAGAAAAGCAGGCTTGGAATTCACTGAGTGGAAATGAAAATTGAAACCGTCAGTGATTGAATTAGTCAGGAAATAAATCGTGTAAACAGCAAGGGCCCAAGAAGAACACTATGAAGAGTGTTTATATTGAGAGTTGGAAAATATGATTGAAAGAATTAAGGGATGTTAAAAAGGGATCCAAAGAATAGAAATGTCCAAAAAGAGGAAGATTTTTGTCTGCCATTGCAGATCATCATTGAGAGCCCATGTGTGCGAGCCTGCTGAGACCATGGGCTGTCTCATTTCTGTTGCACTGTGACCTGACCAGGCAACAGGAGAGAACAGCCATGGAGAGAACCTGGGACACGAGAGAGCTGGAAAAAGGCAAAAAGGAGAAAGCCAGAACATCAGAGAGAAGTAGACAAACCTCAAGGGAGACTTAAAAAGCCAAGTGGCAGAGATATTATGAACATAAAACTATGCAACCAATGTGGAGAAATGTTGAGCCAGACTCTAGGTTATATTCTGAACAAGAAATTTCCTCCTGGTATAAACCATGAGAAAACTGTATTGTGGAGAAGTAGATATTGCCTTTCATTTCCAAATGTACCCTCCAATGCTCAGCCTGCTCACATACTAGACCAAATGAGTGTCAGGAAAGAAGAGAAGCCATATAAATAAATGTAAGGAACACGAAATTGCTAACATCCCCAGTGTTCTCCAAAACATTAAAGGGCACATAATGATGAGAACCCATATATAGATAAGCAGAGGGAAAGCTTATATGAGTCTGCCAGCCGTTCAGAGACACATGGTAACACACAGGGAAGAGAAACCATATAAATGTAAGGTGTGTAGTAAAGCTTTGGGTTGTTCCACTTCATTTCTAATACATGAGAGAAGTTGCTCTGGGAAGAAAGTCTGTGAGTGTAAGCAATGTGTAGGGGAAGCATGTGATTTATCTTGCTCTATTCAGAGACATGCATAAAATTATGCTGGAGAGAAACATTATGCATGTAAGCAATGTGAGACAATCTTTAGTCATCCATGTCCCCTTCAAATGTGTGAAAGAACACATTGGAGAGAAACCTTATGTTTGTAAGCATTGTGATAAAACACATTGTGATTGTTGCAATTGGTTTCAAATACATGAAAGAACTCACATTGGAGAAAAAAACGATATATGTAAGCAATGTGGCGAATCCCTGAGTGATTCAGGTCCCTTTGCATATGTGAAAAGATTCATAGAAGAAAGAATCCTGTCTTATTTAAGCACTGTGGTGAAACCTTCAGCTGCTCTACTTAACTAGTAGAGACATGCAGAAATTCAAAAAAGAGAAACTCAGTGTTGTAAGCAATGTGGGAAAGCCTTCATTTAACCCAGGAACTTTCAAAAGCACAAAAGAACTCACGCTGGAAAGGATCTCTGAGCAACAAGCATGGGAAGTGTTCATTATCACATGACTGACTTTCCAGGACCCAGGAGAATGTCAAATGCAGTGAACTTGTATTAATATAAGTTGTGTGGAACAACTCTAGTTATCTTGATTCAATTCATAGAACATACTATAGTGAGAAACCTTGAATAGAAGAAATATGCAAAGTGCTCATTGGAGCCATGTTCAAGAATGTGTTCCACATCATGTGGATGTGCAAAAATATTTTTAAAAGCTGTCAGTTGTCACAAGTAATGTCAAAGTCCAATGAGAATTTTTAGGGAAGAATAAGCCTATCAATACACCAGGAAGAACTTGAAGCAAATAATTGGTGTAACATCTTCTACAAAAATACTTATCCTGAAGGAAATATTCAAAGGTGAGAAATAATTTAATTTGTGTTTATCAGGGGAAGAACCCTAAAGACCACCATATGTATATTAATGAATGAAATGTTTAATGAAGAAAGGTGGTCTTGGTATCAGTACTGAAGAAATTTCTGTAATGATGGATGGAGAACCCAAGCTAGTGTCAACCTAGAAAGTTGTGGTTAATGTTTGAGATCTGTTGACAATGATGATCTTATAGCAATCTGAAAGGATGTGAGAACAGAAGCAGCCACTTGAGAAGGAAGCAGGGGCAGCTCATAAATACGAACTTGTATTTAGAACTGAAATGGTAAAGCAGACAAGAAGATGGGAGCAGCAGCTTAACCGGTAGCAAGATCACTGAATGGGTATTTGGGTTTTGTTACTAGCATTAGGATGTGGAAATAAAGCTTGTAGGCAGACTTCCCTAAGTGGCAGGTGGAAAAGCAAAATCCTCAAGGTAAACATGAGAAGTTGTAATTAAGAACACAACCTTAGACCTGATTCAGCAAAATAGAGACACCGCTTAGAGACAAGAAGAAAAGGCTGGCAAGACGGCTCGGCAGGGAAAGGCCGCTGCTGTCAAGGCTGGCAACTGAGTTCAGTTCCCAGGACCCGCGTAGTGGCGGGGAAGAACTGACTCCTGCAGGTCATCCTCTGACCTCTACACTCATGCCATAGCACAAGTGGACTGTGGCACACATTGCCACAAACATGCACCAAAAGAAATAGAATTAAAATAAAGTAAATGTCTTAAAACTTTATTTAAAGCCAGATATGGTTTTGAAATGGTAAAATTATAAGCAATTTTTATTCTCCTTTGTATTTTCATTTTTTTAAATTTTGTATGTGTGTGTGTGTGTGTGTGTGTGTGTGTTGTATGTGTATGCTATATGTATATGGTATATGCTCATGTATGTGTTTAGGTAGCTGAGGATGTTGAGCGTTCTGGCCTATCACTCCCTAATCCTTTGAGACCTGGTCTCTTACTAAACCTAGAGTTAAGCTGATGGCCAATAAGCCCCCGCAGCCTTACTGACTCTACCTCCAAGCCCTGGAGTCACGGGCAGCTGTGTAGCCATGTCATGCTTTTTTGTATTTGTGTTTGGATTTTTTTTTTTTGTATTTGTTGTTTTGTATTTGTTGTTAAGATTTGTTTGTTTTTGTTGTTGTTGTTGAGACACACTGCCACTATTTCTCCCTGGCTGGCCTGGTGCAGACCAGACTAGCAGAGAACTCACAGAGATCTGCTTGCCTCTGACTCCTGAGTGCTTAAATAAAAGGCATGTGCCACCATACCCAGGCCATGCCAAGCATTTTACCTTCTTGTTAAAGATTCAAACTCAAGTTCTCATGCTTGTTTTTTGTTTGCTTGTTTGTTTTGTTTTTTGGAGACAGGGTTTCTCTGTGTAGTTTTGGTGCCTGTCTTGATCTTGCTCTGTAGACCAGGCTGGCCTTGAACTCCCAGAGATCCATCCACCTGGCTCTGCCTCCCAAGTGCTGGGATTAAAGGCGTGCGCCACCACCGCCCGATGTTCTCATGTTTATAGAGCAAGTGCTCTTTCTTACCTGGTGAGCGATCTCTCCAGCCCTCTTTGTGTTTGTAGTGTCCTTTTAAACTTTCACAGTGAGTATAGAGCATACCCCCAGACAACCCATCTCAGGAATGGACAGGGCCTTGTGTATGACCCAGAGACCAAACTCAGAAAGTTAAAACAAACTGACAGACATCTCAGAACTACGTTATGGTTAAAGAGAATCTAGTTGGTTTCAAAAGTCAAGATGTCAGGGAGTTTATATGTGAGATCACTGAGAAAAAACAGCTTCACCTTACTGTGGTGTTTATTTAATCCCGTGGCTACAAATAGTGAGGCAGGTACCTGTGCAACCAGCAAAAGGGGCAGTGTGCCTCATAGGGCCTGCAGCAGGATGGAAGTTTCTAAGGCATGCTGTTCGCTGCTCTAAAATACCCCGAATTCACAGTCGTTTACTTCTCTCCTCCCCTTTGCTGCTGATGTGATGTAATTCTTGTCCCTTGAAAGAGCTGAAGCAGTACATTGTCACATGGAGCAAAAATGTAAAGGATTTGTTACCTTGTTATTTGACTTTAGGGAAAGTTACTACTTACTGGCTGGTACTTGGTGTTTTTTGTTGTTGTTTGTTTGTTTATTTTTAGAATTTAAGATGTGTTTCCAAAATCTGTGGGTGTATTTCAAGGCCAAAAGACTATGGGCCCCTTGGGGAAAAACTGGATAACTGTAAATTTAATGTTATTGAATACAACCATGCCCATTTTTTTCATCTTATTTATGGCTTTCTTCAAGGCTATGATAGCATGCTACAATATCTTGAGCTAGATAGTCGAGACACAGAATGTAATAACCTGCAAAGATATACTGTCTGGCCATTTATAGAAAACTTTGCCCATCCTTCTACTGTACAAGTTGTAAATGCCATGTGTTCTTTAAAAAAGTTTTTGAGCACCAGGAGGTGGTAGTGCATGCCTTTAATCCCAGCACTCAGGAGGCAGAGCCAGGCAGATCTCTGTGAGTTCAAGGCCAGCCTGATCTACAGTGTAAGGTCCAGGACAGGCACCAAAACTACACAGAGAAACCCTGTCTCGAAAAAAACAACAACAACAACAACAACAACAACAACAACAACAAAAGTTTTTATATTGTTTTTGTTCTCAAATGATCCTTATGTGAAATAATTGTCCCTGTTATGGCTTTAGGCTACCAGCAGGTTAGCTCATCATACAAGATTAAGATGGCTGAAGTCGGAGGATTGGCAAAAGCCATGGTCCAGTCCGTGCTCCTACTTGAAAACCAGCTTGTTGAGAAACTTTGGGTTCTTAAAGTTCTGCAGCACCTCTCGACTTCCGGTGTGTATAGTACTGTTGAATTTCAACATTTCATTGTTCACTCCTTTTCTTCCTCTCTAACAGACTAGTTTGTTAAATTTACTTTTCAGAAGTCAATTGCACCTTAATGGTGAAAGGTCAAGCAGCCAGCAGAATCTGTGCTCGCCTCAATGACCCAGATCCCTCAGGACAGCTTCTGTTTCGTTCATCAGAAATACTTTGGAATTTATTGGAGCGATCTTCAAAAGAGGAAATTATACAACAGCTCAGTAACTTGGAATGCCTGCTGTAAGTGTATGTGGGTAGATAGGAATGCCATTTGCCTTGACCCGTGGTCAGTGATAGATAACTAACCACTTTGAATCTGTGTCCAATTGAATTTTTGATTCATCTGATGACTGGGCTTCATGCCATTAGAAATAAAAGAAGTTACACTTTTTGTTCTTTTGTGAGTTCTGAGATAGGTCTCGTGTAGTAAGGCTAGCCTGGAACTTGCAATGTAGTTGAGTGAGGATGGTCTCCTTCCTCTTCTTCCCCAGTACTGGAATTGCCAGAGAAGCCATGCTTGTCTAGTAGGATGCTCTAAAAGTATCATACTATATAGTTAAATTGTGCCTTTACAGATGGCTAAAGTGAAATTAGACTTTTATAACTATTTATTCATTAGATTTCTGATTAGTATTTTCTACCTTTTCAGTTATGTAATTGTCAAAAAAATGTAAGTTTTCAAGTTGCTTACTCAATTGTTCAATAAATAATTGTTGTCTGTTGTGCTACGGTCAGTCTGAGATGATAAAAATGTAACTAAAAGCTTGGTGTGCTAACAACACCCTTTAATCCCAGGGCTTGGGAGGCGGAGGAAGACAGAGCTCTGTGAGTTCAAGAGTGAGCTCCAGGATAAACAGAGCTACATAGTAAGACCCTATTTCAAAAACTAAAATAAAATAGAGTTGAAGAGATGTCTCAGCAGTTAAGTTTTTGCAGAGGATGCAGATTGATTCCGAGCACCCACGTGGCCGCTCCTAACCACTCATAACTCCAGTTCTAGGGGATCCAATGCCCTCTTGTGACCTCCATGGGTACCACACATGCATGTGGGGCGTGGACATACCTGAGAGCAAAACACTCATATATATAACAAATTAAAATAATTTACTTACTTATTTATTTGCTTTTACATCCCAAACACTAAAATAAAATTTGAATCAAAAACTAAACAATAACATTTCATGGACCTTCTCTTATATTTACAAAGAAAAACAAGTACATAAGTAATTAAGAAGGTATAATAAGTGTAATGGCAGAGATTTTTGCAAGACATTGCATCTTTTTTCAAAATAAGATAGATGAACATGTTTTTGCTTTCAAGTGACCCCCAAACCCAACCCTACTGTCTTAGTTAGCTTTCACTGTTAACTTGGCGCAGTCAGTAATTACTGAGAAGGGAGTCCCCACTGAGGGACTGGTCAGGTCAGATTGGCCTGTGTGTCTGTGGATGTCTTTACTGTAACTGGTCTAAGATGGCCCCGCCCCCTGCGGGCAGCACCGTTTCCTGAACAGTGGTTCCAGACTATACAAGACAGCGAGTTAAGCGTGAGCCCATGAGTGAGCCCACCAGCACTGTCCTCCATGTTTTTACCATCAGGCTTCTGCTTGAGTTCTTGCCATGACTTCCCCTCTGATGAACTGTGACCTGAAAGTATAAGCTAAATAGATCATTCCTTCTCTAAGTTGCTTTTGGGCAGTGATTTTTTGTTTTGTTTTGTTTTTAAGACAGGGCTTCTCTGTGTAGCTTTTCGCCTTTCCTGGAACTCACCCTGCAGCCCAGGCTGGCCTTGAACTCACTGAGATCCGCCTGCCTCTGCCTCACGAGTGCTGGGACTGAAGGCGTGCGCACTACCACAGGCTGGCTTGGTCAGTGTTTTATCACAACAGAAAAGAAACTAGAATTCCGACTGATGAGAGTGCAACTAAAAAAAAACAAAAACAAAAAAACAAAAAGCTGGTTTCGTGAGCCTCTTTATTGAAATTTCAGAAAATGTGGAGGCTGGGCACCTCTCTATTTCTTCAGGTCGTCTTCACTCTTCTGGCTGTATCCTGATCGAACAGCGGTTCTCAACCTGCGGGTCGCAACCCTAAAACAACCTTTTCACAGGTTTTGCATGTCTGATATTTACATTATGATTCATAACAGTAGCAAAATTACAGTTATGAAGTATCAGTGAAAATAATGTTGTGGTCGGGGGTCAGCACCACATGAGGAACTGTGTATGAAAGGGTCTCAGCAGTGGGAAGGCGGAGAACCACTGCTGTAGAACCACAGGCTGGGGAGAGCAGATGCCTAAATAAAGAAATACAGGTAGTGTTGCTACACAGAGAACTGCAGACGGCCCCAAGAGGCAAAAACAATGACTGTCTCCTGCAGAAGGAACCTGACCTGGAGCGGAGGAGATGGTTTATGCTTCCTCATACTCCTTAACCTCAGCAGTGTCTCGGGGATTAGGAATCAGTCACACAGAACAGCCTCTTGCAGAGAGCATCCTACACAGGAAAAGAGAAGTAAAAATCAGATTCAGAAAAAAATGAAAAGTAAAAACCCGAAAGAAGCTTAGTATGAGGAAGGCAGAAGAGCAAGGCAGGCTGTTAAGAGCCGAGACTACAGGGAGAGCAAGAACCGTGATGGCAGAGCCCTGGGGAGCTGGCTAAGGAAGACTTTGTTCTAAGAATAAAGAGCAGCTTTGAGTGGCTTTAACATGCCATGATTAAGTCTTCTAACAGTCACATTGGCAACTGTGGGTACTTCGATTAGTGAGTTCTTATCTGGTGCGTTGCCGTGAATTCGAAGCAGGTTTGGAAGGATCAAAAGATGAGAAACACCGGGTCAGTAGTCTAAAATTAAGAGTAGGATATTGTTGATGGAGACATAAGTATTTCCATAGAAATGTGTCTCAGTTCAGCCTTCCTTAACAAAGTCCCAGAGAGCTGTAGTTGAGAAACAACGGTAACTTTTTTCTCACAGTGTTAGAGGTTAGAAATCAACATGTGCCAGCATGGCAGGTTCTGGAACACATGCTCTTCTAGATATCAGGACTCCGACATCTCATTTCACAGGGAATGATGTAGCATGAATCTTAGAAGTTCTTATTAATAAAATCAAACCTGAGGCCAGTTATTGGGGTGAACAATGGAAAATCAGAGAGCCAGAACAAGCCACAGCTACCTCACCTCGCCAGATCCTCAGCTGGTCTTGTTTCCTCAGACTGGAGGCTTCTGAGTCCTCATCACAGCTGAATTGCTGGTCAAAAGCCTGAATGCTTAACCAGCCAAATGCTTAACCAGCCAAATGCTTCTAGTTTCTGGTCCTCATGCCTTATATACCTTTCTGCTTTCTACCACCACTCCCTGGGATTAAAGGCTGGCTTTCTGGGATTAAAGGCGTGATGAGTCACCATGCCTGTCTGTATCCTTGAACACAAGGATTTCTGCCTCTGGAATGCTAGGATTAAAGGTGTGTGCTACCACTGCCTACCCTTTATGTTTAATATTGTGGCTGCTCTATCTCTGACCCCAGATAAGTTTATTAGCATGCACAATATTTGAGGGAATACATACCACATTTCCTCTCTTTTAGTCTAAAATTTAAAAAAGCTTATAACTAATACAAGAAAAATTATATCCAGTAAGTATATACAATATACACAGTCAATATTACATTAACGATGTCTAGTCCATTAACATTTGACAGATTCAGATAAAAACTCCATTATAATATATATATATATTAACAATGTCCAGTCCAGTAACATCTGATAAACTCGGACCAAAAAATTTTCATTACTTATCTTATTTAAAGCAAGTAGTTCCTTTTTAAAAGTAGATTCCATAATCTCCCATTTTATCTTATCATATCCAGAATGAGATCAGCAGTAGAGCTCTCTGAGGTTCCTGTTGTGAGGACAGTGATTCCTTTATGATGGCTCTACCTTTATGTCTAAATGTCTTCCCAAAACTTCTGACAAGGGAGGATTTCAACAAATGAATTTTGAAGAAGCACAAACATTTTGCCTACAATAATATCATTTTTAATATTTTGTTTTCTAGGGCCTTGAAGGAAATATTTAAAAATCTGTTTATGAGGGGCCATAGTCATTATGACCGTCAGCTTAGAAATGATATATTAGTTATCACCACAATTATAGCTCAGAACCCTGGAGCACCAATGATTGTAAGTATGCATCAGATGGCGTTCATTTTAATGGTGAAAGTGGCGGGAGTATTCTAAACTATGTTACAGTATTTGTGTGTTTAATTGTGTGCTAAGTTGTATCTGGATGCCAAGATAGTCACTGCACTGCCACTCTGCCACTCTGTGGCATTCCTGTGGAGCTCTGGCATCCTCTTCATGTTTTGCCACCTACAGATTCATTATTTCTGGTGTTTTTCTTTTTTCTTTTTTTCTCCTGTCCATCTAACTTCATTTCTTTTCCAATAAAAGAACTTTGTTTATCATTTCATGTGGTACAAATGTGCTACCTGCTCTCAACAAAGTCTATTTTATCTCAAACTATCACCTTAATTATTGAATTATGTTCATTGAATGTAGAATCCTAGGTTGAAATAAATTCTCTACTAGCACTTTGAAGATAGTGTTCCACTGGTTTCTTCTCTCTGCTGTTCCTGGTATTTGTTATTTCAAATTCTTGCTCCCTGATATTGAAAAGTGTTCTTTAAATTCTGTTTTCAAGACTTTCCCTTTTATCATTGGTGTTCATCAGTTTTAGTACAGTGGGCCAAGGAGTAATCCCTTTTGTATTTATCCTTTATAGTGTTTCTTACACATGTAATTTTTTTTCACTAAATTTGAACAAATTAGGACCATTATTTTCATCATTGGTTTTTAGTTTATTCTCTCTCCTGTTTTCTTATAGCATTCTGATTACTTGTACATTTGATAATTTTTTACATTGTCTCATATGGTTATAGGCTTCTGGTGACTGTTTTGAATATTTTTTCTCTCTAGTCCTCAGATTGGATGATTGGATTGGTCTATATATTTAAATTAACTGACTTTCCCTGTCGCATCCATCATGCTGTCCATCCTTTCTAGCATGTTTTTATTTCAGATATTAGAATTTCTTTTTTTTTTTTTCTCCAGGTCTGGAGATCAAGCCCAGGGCTTTCTTCATAACAGACAAGGGTTCTGCCACTGAACTCTATCCTCGTCCTCTTTGACCCCTTTTTACAATTTCTCCTTCTGTGCAGAGCTCCTGTGTTCCCATTCATTATGAGTATCTTTACTGTGGGCTCCACCATAGGCCTCTGAAAAGTACTTTTTCAGTTTTGTTATTTGTAGACATTGGACTTGTCTGCATTCATGCAACTATGTGGTCCAACTATGATGCCTCCAAGTGGGATCCATCAAATTCCAGTTTGGCTCTTGTGGGCATAACTATGATGTGTAGAATTCTCAGTATTTGGTCAGGTCAGGCAGTAGTCAGAGCCTGGGGAAGCGTTTGTATGCATATTTGAGTTCCCCTTCTGGCTTTCTCCTTTATGAGACTGGACCTTTCATTCTAGTGGCTGTGGTTGCCTCAGTCTTCTGATTCATTGGCCCATTCAGACAACAAACAGGTTTACCTTTGAGTTTAGCATACACACAAGGTGTAGAACAGGGATTGCTGCCAGGTTTAAGGCCATTATTAAAAGGAGGTGTTATGACAATTTACATAGTCAATTCTTCTTTAGTCTTTATCAGAGTTCTAACTTTCTTCCAGTGTCTACTTTCTCTTGGCCACAAGATTGCTGCTTTTTATATTTTGCTCAAAGAAGATTTCTTTTATCAAAACTACCTAGCCATATGAGAAGCTAATCCTTCCTGTATTTAAAAATATTTATTTTAATATTTTTAATTATGTGTATGTGTGTCTGCGTGAGTGTGGGTTTTTCTCTGTGAGTGTAGATGCCCTCAGAGGCAGGAGGGAGTTGGGACACCTGGAGGTGGAGTAACAGGTGGTTGTGAGCCACCTAAAGGGGTTCTGGAAACTGAAGTTGGGTTGTCTTGTAAGAGCAGTATGTGCTCTTAACCCCTCAGAAATCTTTCCAGTCCCTCCCTGTACTTTATAGTGAACAAGTCATTGAGTGATTGAGATCTTAGAATAGAGAGATCTTACAATAATATTCACACATCAGCCATATTACTTTCTACATTGGGTTTCAAAGGACTAGCTATAAAGGTCCCAATACCTGTCAGTGTACATCAAGTGGCCCAACATTTAAAACGTCATGGAATTCATAGTGTGAAAATGTATAAATCATCCAACAGAGCACCTAGTCTAAGTCTACCATATGCAGGTAGATCTTTGTCTGTCTGTCTGTCAGTGAGTTCTCAGTTCTGCCACTGTAAATGTTCTGGTGATTCCTTGAACAGAAATAAAAGCAGAAATAAAAGTGATAACATTCTTATATTTTAAAGAAGCCATGTGAATCCTGAAGAAGTAGAAAAATTGTACCATAAATGCAAAACCCATTATTATTTCCCCCTATAAAATTTCCTTACTATACAAAGTTCAATTGCATGTCTTTGTCAGGAGTGAGTTCCTTGTGCTGAGGTATTTGCAGCTCTGATAATTCCTCAGGGTTTTTTGTGTTAAGAAGCACTGTTTTCATTCATCATGGTATCTCCCTCTCTGTTCTCCCACTCTGCTCCTGATCCAGCTGGGACCTCCCTCTCCCCTAAGCTCTCTTTCCCCCTAACCCTTGCCCTACATTACCCCCACCCACAGTTTGCTCATGTAGATTTCATCCATTTCTCAGTCATTGAGCGATCCCTGTGTCTTTCTTAGGGTCCTCTTTACTAGGTAGCCTCCCTGGAGCTGTGAGTTGCAGTATGGTTATCCTTTGCTTTACATCTAGTATCCACCTATGAGTGAGTACATACCATGTTTGTCTCTCTGAGTCAGGGCTACCTCACCCAGGATGATTTTTTCTAGTTCCATCCATTTGCCTGCAAACCTCATGATGTCATTGTTTTTCTCTGCTGAGTAGTACTCCATTGTGTATATGTACCACATTTTGTTTATCCATTCTTCAGTTGAAGGGCATCTAGGTCATTTCCAGGTTCTGGCTATTACAAATAATGCTGCTATGAACATAGTTGAGCATGTGTCCTTGTGGTATGATTGAGCATTCCTTGAGTGTATGCCCAAGAGTGGAATAGCTGGGTCTTGAGGGAGATTGATTCCCAATTTTCTAAGAAAGGGCCATATTGATGGGGAATAGGAAGAAGCAGAGTGCTAGGGAGGTCCCCAGAAATCCACAAAGATACCTCCACTGTAGACTACTGGCAATGGGCACGAGAGAGGAGAGATTGTATGAGTGAGAGATATCGAGACCATGATTGGAAAAAGCACAGGGACAAATAGCCAAACTAGTGGAAATGCATGAACTGTGAACCAGTGGCAGAGGAGCCCCCATGGAACTGGACCAGGCCCTCTGAATAAGTGAGACAGTTGATTAGCTTGAACTGTTTGGGAGGCCCCCAGGCAGTGGAGCTGGGACCTGTCCTTGGTTCAGGGGCTGGCTTTTTGGAGCCTGGGGCCTATGCTGGGACACTTTGCTCAGCCTTGGTGTAGGAAGGAAGGGAATGGACCTATCTTGGCTGAGTCTACCAGGCTGGGCTGACTCCCCAGGGAAGACCTTGCCTTGGAGGAGGTGGGAATGGGGGATGGATTAGGGGGGAGGGCAGGAAGGTGGGAGGAGGGAGGATGGGGGAATCCGTGGCTGATATGTGAAATTAAGCTAATTATAAAATACAAATACTATTTTTTTTAAAAAAAGAAGCACTGTTTTGTTCTCTCCTGGCTGTCCTTTGATGTAATGAAAGTGACTGGGATAAAGGCAGGATCGAAAAGAATAACCATTGAGAAGAATTGGACTTTCCTCCTTTGTGGTATCATTTAAAGGTGTAGACAATGAATCACAGAAGTAACCAGGCAGGCTCTATGTGCTGACTTCTCACTCACTTTCAAATATCACATCGCATCTATATTCATGGACTAATATGAAACTTCTTAGAAGTTGCAGAAGCAAGTTTAAATTGAGTAAATTAGAATTACCTAGCCATGTGGTGTTGCTTTTTCACTTTGATTCATTAGTACTAGTATTATAAATTCAAATGAATTACGGTAGGGAAATTACATAGTAGCAGTTGAATAGGAGGCAGATATGGGCACCTGTATCTTAATTGCCGGTCTGATTGTTCGCCTCTCTGCTTTCTTATTTTGTGTTTGTAATAGGAATGTGGCTTTACCAGAGATTTGATCCTGTTTGCAACTTTTAATGAAGGTAAAAATTGCAACACTTAAGCATTTTGTAAGTGTCTTGATGAGTCTTACATATAATTTTAGCTTTTATTTCTCTCTCTTTTTTTCCTCTTACAGTTAAAAGTCAAAATCCTTTGGTAAAAAATCTTAAGCTTTCTAATTCCTATGAAGATTTTGAGTTGAAGAAATTGCTATTCAATATAATTGTGATCTTATGTAAAGATTTAACTACTGTGCAGGTAAAGACTAATCAAAACAGAAAAATTAATAAAAGCATCTCACTTTATAGCATAGTTTTTTAAAGTCACGATTGCAAATCTTTCATTAACCAACCCATATCTATATCATAGAAAGTAGCAAAGTTATCAGCTTGGTTAGTAGCCATTTGGATTGCAAACAATAAACACAAAGGACCTAACTTTGAACCAGACACACACACACACACACACACACACACACACACACACACACACACACACGCAAGTAGGAGCTAAGAGATCTATCAATATATGCAGATCTCCTAACTAAGAACACAAAACAAAAGTAGCTCACACATCCCAGACCATGCCATCTATTTTTCAGTTGCTCATGCAAGGAAAACACTCTTCCATTAAATCACAGACACAGCCCCCACATCCAGCAGATTGGGTTCCTGACTGTCAAGCTAAGGGATGATTAATGGTGAAGGTAATTGCTGACTCTGTTAGGCCGTCTCAGACGCTTATGAACCCATGTTTTCTCCACTCAAGCCTAACATCTTTAATTTTTATTTCCTCATTTATCTTGCTGTGTTCATTATTTCACATATGTGATGTAATTTGAGGAACACTGGGATTAAATGGTTTGTCACTTTTTGGGTGACCTTGGCCAGTTCCCCTTCCCCACCTGGGGCTTAGTTCTACTTTATGAAGCTCAGAAAATTTGCACACAGGACTTGTAAGAGCTTGAGGTGAAGCCTTGGTCAATTGTAAAGTGTTTGAGAAATGTATTACTGTTTTGTTAGTTCAGCTCCTTACTGCATTAAATGACATTTCCTTCTAACCTGAAAATCCCTGAAGCTCTTTTCATGAACGAAGTGAGTGTTCACTTTATCAAGATAAGGACTGATGATATAAAAGTGGGGTGAGGTGGTGAGTGGGTACCGTCTCAGTAAGGTCACTTTCTAAGATTATACTTTTGAGTGGAATAATTAGTTTCTCTAAATCCCAGGTAGTTCATCTTTAGCAGAGGGGCAACACCCACCTTGGGGATTATTCTGAGACTTCATTTTTCTAATTGTTGTCGATGTTAGACTATGAGAATTTAAATGGGCCTGGCATTTTCTTGAGAATATCAACATATATTATATATAGCAAAATCAGAGAAAGATACATTGCATTTAAATTATAATTTTATAATTTGTATCAAATATATAATGTATACAGCTTATATATTTTTTCTGAAATGCTTACCAGAAAAATACTTCCATAAAATTTGTTTTATTATTATTATTATTATTATTATTATTATTATTATTATTATTATTACAGTGGAGAATTATCTATGTCTTATAAGTATAAATTCAACAATTGAGTTTTATTCTACATTTTGTCAGTTTCCACTGGTTGAGTATTTTATGGACAACAGAGTCAAATAGCACAAAGGTTGTCATAAGGTTTTTAAAATACATTGTGAGCAACAATGGAGTTAATTTTTGAGGTTACATGTCTTTGACCCAACAATAGTAGGACTAATCAATATGTACACTATCATAATTCATGGAGTATTTCAAACCTTCTCCACTGGATCTCCACAGTGATGCTAGAACTAATATTCTTGTTCATATTTACTCAACTCCAAATCATGATCTCTTTGAATATACACCATGAAGTACCACACTAAGTGAATTCAGTAAAGAAGCTAAAAAAAACCCTCGTAATCATTAGGAACCCTCTTTATAGAGTAATGCTAATCAAGTAGAAGGCAGTATCACATAGGACAGTGTTTCACACTCTTGTGAACTGAAATGCATCAGCTAGTATCAGCTGTGTTAACCATTGGCTATTTTATAATTATTCAGTTTTTACTTTTTATTGAAATGCTAGGTTCAATAAAGTTATAAAATCTTAAAGAGTCTAATTAAATACAGCATGTGACCTGACTGGCAGTCTTTGATACAGTGTATAAATTCTATCAGTTGTACCTAAGAAACAGTTTGTATTGCCCTGTTATTGCCTTTATGCTCGCTCCTGTGAGGGCTAGAGGTGCAGCTTAGCAGTAGGCTGGCTGGCTGACAAGTAGGCCCAAGGCCCTGGGTCTGGTCGCTAGCACTGTAACAGAAGGAAGATGAAGAATGGGGGAAGAAATGCCGCTCATTTATTTGCCTCCGATTTCCTACTTATGGTTTTATTGCATGTAGAAACAAATTGCATTTTCCGTTATTGTCACCTCTGGAGCTTGTGCCCAGGAAAGAGGATCAGTGCTCTTCCTGTCGCCAGGCTGCTGTTGATGGGGGTGGTATGTTATCTGTTTTATTTCCATGTGTTTGGGGTACTGTCACAGATAACGGAAATACTTTGATACTATCACTAAAACATCAAATTTTGCTAGATTAAGTAAAGATATTTTAATTATGCTGCTAACAAAGTCCATTTGTCCTTTCTTACAGCTATTAATCGATGGTAATGTTATTTTGGCTTTGTTTACCTATGTCAAAAAGCCTGAGAAACTCAAGATTGTCGAGTGGTCTGCTGCACAGTATGAAGAACTGCAACTGCATGCGATTGCCACCTTGTCTTCAGTGGCTCCGTTGCTAATAGAGGAATATATGGCATGCCAGGGCAACGCTCGGATCCTTGCCTTTTTGGAATGGTGTGAGCACGAAGGTGAGTGCCCTGCAGGGCCCTGTCAAGACTCGAATCTGTATGTCAACTGAACTCTCAGTATCTGCATAGAAAAGCAATTGCTAAATTGAAGAAAAGACAAATATTGAATCCATTCTTTTAGTGTTTTTATATGTCTTCATAAACATTGAAGTTTTAGGGATAGAGAGCTGGCTCAGCAGTTAATATCACAGACTGTTCTTACAGAAGACCTGAGTTGAGCTCCAAACACCTACACCAGGGAGCTCACAAATGCCTTTAACTCCAGCTCCAGAGGATTCAGTGGCCTCTACAGGCACCTGAATTCATGTGCACATGCCCCCACATAGGCACACACATTTACACATAATTAAAGATAGAACACGTCCTTTAAAAACACTGAGATTTCTTTATAATTAATAAACACTTAAAAATAATCATATATATATGATTTTATTTAAATTATTGTATTATGAGGCCTATAAAAATTATACTTAGGGAGGAAATAAAATAATCTAGACAATAGTTTAATATATTCATCCAACAAACATTGATTGAGTGTCTACCAAGTACCAGATACTACTTCAGCTCCTGAAAATACATTTAGGCTTCAATTGGACACAAATCCTTAAATAACTTCATAAAATTTAAAAATGTAGATTTTTATTTTTATCCAGAAGCACTATCTCCAAGCTATAGCTTATCAAAGAGAAGAGCCTCAATTAATAAATGTTATTTTATTGAATTCTTAAAAAGAAAATAAATAGACTCATGAACATAAAAATTTGATAAGGAAGAATGTTGTAAAAGACACAGTGATACCTTTGGGTAAAATTTGAAAAGGCATATTTCCATTCTGAGACTAGAAAGAGAAGGGGAAGGGATAATATTTCTGTAAGAAAAGAACAAACAAACATGACTGAATTTTAGCATCTGTCCAAATGTATATATATTTAAAATACCTGATGTGTTGTTTTTTAAAACAAGAACATTTAGTTGAACTGTTTATGCTTTAGTTTCTTCATTATAAATTCAATTATTTATTTCCCCACAGATTCCTTCTTCATTCACGGTAACAGTTTTCATGGCACAGGTGGCCGTGGGAACAAGTTTGCACAGATGCGTTATACTTTACGACTCCTCAGAGCCATGGTTTATCTGGAAGACGAGACTGTGAACACGGATCTTTGTGAAAGGGGGATTATTCGCCAACTGATAGGTAAAATACTGCACGGCAGCTCACAGGTGAAAGGAGGGTGTTTATAATCCTAAAAGTTTCATATGAAATATTTTTCTGCAAATTGATTTTATGAATGAGCATATCCTGAATGTTTTCCTGGTTTTTGTTTTCATCTGGTTGATGCCAATCAGCTCTCTTTTTATTGAAATATTGTAGTCAATAATCCTTTAAATACTTATTTCCTCGGTTTAGAAATTATTTTATTAACAATTTCTTTTTCACTGAGATGAACTATTGTTAGGTTTCACTTTTCTGTTGATGAGCTTGCCACTTCTGGCCAAGCATCGCTGAGCCATTTTCAAAGAAGATGAAGTTACATTTCCAGTCCATTCAGAACACTGGCACGTTGGTACATAGAGACTCTTATCTTTTCTTTTTTTTTTTTTTTTTTTTTTTTTTTTTTTTTGGTTTTTTCGAGACAGGGTTTCTCTGTGTAGCTTTGCGCCTTTCCTGGAACTCGCTTTGGAGACCAGGCTGGCCTCGAACTCACAGAGATCCGCCTGCCTCTGCCTCCCGAGTGCTGGGATTAAAGGCGTGCGCCACCACCGCCCGGCTTGAGACTCTTATCTTTTCTAACATAAATACTAAAGAATTTATGAATTTCAACTTCCAGTTCAAGCTGCTTTGCCCCTTATTATTTGAAAATACATGGTCACCCAGCCCCTCCCCCCTTTCCTGGTTTTGCTTCTCAGGCTGTCTCGGGCATTGCTTCATGTAAATGTCACATAGTTAGCTTTCTGTAGCCTAGCTTTCTAGATCCACATACTCAACCAACCATAGGCCAAAATTACAAAAAAGAAAGAATAAGTGTGTCTTTGGGCACAGAAAGACTTTTCTCGTTATTTATAACAAATATTAGCATTTCCACTGTATTAGGAATTATAAGTGATCGGAGGTGGTTTAAAGTACACAAGAATAAACCACATCATGTGCAGATGCTATACCAGTTTGTGTTAGGGAACTAGGCTTCCCTGGCTTTAGGTGTCCCAGGAGCATTTGCACTCTGATCTTGTTAGCTGTCTGTCACTGTGACAGACACCTGGAAGAAACCATTTGGCTCATGGTTTCACAGGTCTCCATCTGTGGTAATTTGGCTTAATGTTTTGGAGCCTGTGGTAAAACATTATGTCTTGGTGGCTTAGAAGTCAAAGAGAAACAGGAAGAGACCAGGTTCCCATCATCCTCTCTTCCAGAAGGCCCTGTCACCTAAACCTTACACCACTTCCCAACACATGGGCCTTTGAGGGCCATTCAAGATTTAAAGTGAAACACTGCTAGATGCCAGCTAATTGTGATGTGCTTAAAAAAAACAAAAACACTTATTAAAACTTTTCATTCATTATTAGAAGAAGGATAGTGCCCTCCAATTATAATACATAACACATACAAGCCTGGCCTTACACTCATAGCGATCCACCTGAATTCTTGGATTAAACCCTGCCGAATTTAAAAACAAATCCATTGAAAGCAGAGTTATGTAAAAACATTTATCTTTATTCCAAATGGGCTTAAGATGACTCAACATGAAAGTACATTTTAATCACAACTATGTGCATTCCATTGCACAAAATTCAGTCCAAATGCCCCGTGTTAGCTGGAAATGCAATCGTTGTATATCCAGGGAGAAATCTTAATCCTGGCTGAGCTGAGGGAATGTGTTAGGGGAAGCATAGCAAACAGCAAGAGTTCTCTCAGGACATTTTTCTTCCCATTCAAAGCTGATCTTCGTTACAGAATTTCTAGGGACCTTGTCTTTATTTAACCTAGCAGAGCTTTGTAGAAGTTCCATCCTCAAAAAGTATAGAAAATGCATTGCAAATACAGTGTCTGTGTAAATAGGCTTTCTCCTTAAACAGGGAGATTAAAAACTGTATCAGTCAGAATGCTAGGGAACCTTGCCCTGATGAGAACAAAGGAAAATAGTGTGTCTTATTTTGTACCCTCAGCTGGGCACCTAATGAGTAGCAAAAAAGAGTAAATATTCTGAAAGCTAAAGAACCTTAGGTATTTTTAAACTTGGGTGGTCTCAGCTGGGGCTTCAGTGGGTGATAGTTTTAAGAAAGGGGGAAAAAGATCCTTCTCTAAAGCCAACAGGTGTCGTGAGCAGAGGTAGAGTATTGAAATATGCAGGATAATGTGTTCAGAGAGGGCAGAGATGGAGTCCAAGTTCTATAAAGACAAATGTGATAGAGGTCATTGCATAAGCAGTGACCAAGTTGGAAAAAGCAGAGTGGTAAATAATAGTTTGAATTCCATCCTTCACCGGGTGCAGAAGGGTTCTGTTTAGTAAGTCTGTATGTGCAGTAATGTGGGCTTTTTAATTTTAATATAATTAAATTTTGTGTGTATGTGTATGTATGAATGCATGGTGTGTGTATGCGTGTGTGTGTGTGTGTGTGTGTGTGTGTGTGTGTGTGTGTGACTATGCCACGATGCACATGTGGAAATCATGGGACATCTCTGTGGAGTTACTTCTGTCCTTCATCACTTTGTATAGGTTTCTGGGATCAAACACAAGTTACCAGGCTTGTATAATCTCCCTGGCCCTAATTCCGTGTTTTAGAAAGAATGGAAGAGAGAAGGTAAAGGCAGAGAGTTCACGGTACCTAAAAATGAAGAAAATAATTCTTTATTAGCATCCTGTGTGCTCCAGATCACAGGTCCATAAATACCCAGATAAGGAATTAAGATAAGGTAATCTAGAAAACAGAACTGCAGCAGCTGTCACGGGATTTCTGTAGGTAGCTCTGATAAAGGAACACAGACCCCTACATGTAGCTTGAGTTTTCCTGCCTTGCCCACAGTCAGGACAAATCTCTGTCACCCGCCAGTCCCACAGCCGCTCAGACCCAACCAAATAAACACAGACACTTATATTGCTTGCAAACTGCATGGCCGTGGCAGGCTTCCTGCTAACTGTCCTTATCTTGCTAACTGTGCTTTTATCTTAAATTGATCCATTTCCATACATCTATACCTTGCCATGTGGCTGGTGGCTTACTGGCGTCTTCACATGCTGCTGGTCATGGCGGCAGCTGCAGCCTCTCTGGTCATTGCGGCGGCTGCAGCGTCTCCTTCTGCCTTTCTGTCCTTTTATATCTCCTCTCTGTTAGTCCCACCTATCTTTCCTGCCTAGCCACGGCCGATCAGGTTTTATTTATTAACCAATCAGAGCAACTTGACATACAGACCATCCCCCAGCACAGCCAAGTGCAGACCATCTCAAACACCTGCACTCAGGCCCATGGTCCTAATCATCCTCTATACGGACCTGCTGGGTAACACCACAAAGAACCTGAGAATGGGCTCCCACAGGACATACAGAACATCCCCCACAGCACTTCCCCTTTTCTTTTTTTTAAAAGGAAGGTTTTAACTTTTACACATCTCCAAAGTCAGCTTGGTATATTTGGGAATTTGGGCGTAGCTTCTCTTAACTACTTCCTGCTGGAGGGGGGCGCTGTATCTTATGGGGATGCAAAGAAAATTTTAGGATCATGGAGTAGTCCGTGAGACCGTATCGTCTGAGCCAGTTGCCTTGAAACGATTCTGGATGTTGAATCATCTGGGCCATGGTGTCATCGGAGACCTTTCAGGGGGTCTTGGCTGGTCAAACCTGATGTATCTTAATCTGGAACAAATCCATAGCCTCTGGCTTTCTGTAGAGACAAAAGCAGAGTCTCCTTTCCAAAGTAACACATCCTTATATCCAAATTTTAAAGTCAAGATATCTTTAATATATACATATTGGTTTAACTCAACATCTTTTACGATCAAATGTTTTTCTGCAGTTAAAAATCCCAAAGACAATATAATCCAAACTCTTTGTGTGATATCCATCTTTACATGGCTTATTTTTTATATTACTTTTACTTTCTCTTTAACGACTTTATTTTTTTAAACTTTCTATTTCTTTATATAACTGTCTATGTTCCTTTTCCTCTCTCTTCCAAGCCCCAGGAACCCGCCAGTAACTCAAACCGGCGGCTGCCGCTCATTTGAGAGAGAGAATTAGGAACTGTGGGGCGTTTACCGACGTCACTGTTCCTGGAGAACTCACCGACGTCACCGCTCCGTGTGTTGAGTTCTGAATCCTCTTTACCACCACGCGAGGATTCTTCTCAGATCACACTTTATTGGAGCGCCTCTTGGTTAAGGGACTTTGTCTTTAGTATTTTTTTTTTTTCATAACACCGGCCTTTATCCCTGTTCATTTGTCCTTTTTCTTTAGTCCCCCTTTTTTTTTTCTTCTTCCCTTTTTTTCTTTAGCCCTTTTTTTCTTTAGCCCCAAGTTCGGGCGCCACCTACAGACCCCTTTGAGCATGGGGTGCCCCCGCACTACAGACCCTCTGTGCATGGGGTGCCCCCGCACTACAGACCCCTTTGAGCATGGGGTGCCCCCGCACTACAGACCCTCTGTGCATGGGGAGCCCCCGCACTACAGACTCCTTTGAGCATGGGGAGCCCCCGCACTACAGACCCTCTGTGCATGGGGTGCCCCCGCACTACAGACCCCTTTGAGCATGGGGTGCCCCCGCATTACAGACCCCTTTGAGCATGGGGTGCCCCCGCACTACAGACCCTCTGTGCATGGGGTGCCCTTCTCTGACTCTCTAGCAGGTTCAGCTGTGCTCCTTGGAGCCTCATCGCCCACCGTCATCCTGAAAGGATAGTTCTATAGGACCAGCTGCAACAAGAGGCTGTTGACTTCTTTGGAAACTATAGCCCCGTAGTTTCCTGCCAATGACAGTGTCCTCTTTACCAGTGGAAAAGAGACTTCCTAAATTCTTAAAGCTTAAAGGAAATTCCTTTTTTGAGTCAGTTTTATTGTGAATGTTATTTGATCAGTGATAGTGACTGTAGAGTCATTTTCAGGCTTGATTACGAGGGGAGGATTTTTAAAGCACATAATCTGGCAGCCTAAAGTTGGGGAGTTGTTCTTTTCACGTAGACTTGAAGATACAGAAAGAAACAGCAGATGAACACACACTTAGAGCGGTCTCCCAAATTTGCTACTAGTTGACCACAAAGAAAGAGAGAAATGGAACAGCTTACAGTCAGACATTTTTGTTTTGTTTTCAAGAAAGAGTTTCACTGTGTGGCCTTTCACTGTATAGCACTCTATATGGCTGGCCTGGAACTCAGAGATCCACCTGCCTCTGTCTCTCAAGTGCTGGGATTAAAGACATGCACTACCACTGCCCAGCTACAGTTAAACATTTTGATAAAAAATTTGCAGAAGTATATATCCCTGCCTCATGAAACTACATGTTTTTTAACCTTCTTTTTATTTATTCTCTGTGTCTTTTATATCATGCATCTCAATCCCACTCATTTCCCCAACCCTTCATATACACCCTCTGCCCTTGCAACCCTCCCCCCCTAAAATAAAATTTGAGAGGAAAAAAGAAAAGAAAAGAAAAAGGGATAAAGGGAAAATCTCATCATAGAAGCTGTAGTGTGACACAGTGAGCCAGGCAGGAAACCCTTTAGTCCATATATCTTTACTTGTGAGTGTTCATTGCAAAGAGTCCATGGTCTGGTTAGAGGCCTCTGGTTTCTGCTACACTATCAATGCTGGGCCTTCACTGGGACTCCTCTTGGATATCCTGTTGTTGCCCTGTGTCATGGAAATCCTGCTGTTTTGGGTCTGCAAGACCAGCCCCTCCATGTGCTCCAGCAGATCACAGATGGAGCGGATATTGGGGTGGGCCAACTCATGACCCTGGTTCTAGGCCTAGATAGTTCAGCCTGCCAGTTCTCCCTTATGCTCACCACCAGGGTGAACTCTCCAGCATTGCCCTGACTAGTCCACCCCTAGCAGCAATGAGCAAGGGGCGGGGCCAGTTCTTCTGCTTCGATGTCCTCAGCGTTGGCATGGCACTCCCACACCTGCACCATCAAGGCCAGCTCTACTGTGTTGCCCAGGCAAGGTGCAGGGGTCACTCTCCTGAGTGCTGCAGCTTGTGAGGGGTAGGGTCAGCTCCCCTACCCCTCATAGGAAGTGAGAGGCAAGGAGGGAGGGCATCTCTCCTCTACTCACACCAACATATGGCAGGTGAGGGGCCGGGCCAGATCTCCCATGCTCACATTCTTGGGGCCAGTTCACCCGTACACCTGTTGATAGGGTCAGCTCTACTGTGCTGCCCAGGCAAGGTGCAGGGCCTGCTCTCCAAAGTGCTGCAGCTGGAGAGAGGCAGGGGCAGGTCTCCCACCCACCTCAGGTGTGAGGGGGCCATCTCTTCCCCAACCATGCTGCCATATGGCAGACGAGGGGCGGGACCAGATCTCTCGGGCTCACGTTCTCAGGTGGGCCCACTCATGCTCCCGTAAACAGCATTTGGTTGAGTCCTGCCTGCCCCAGCTGCATGGCATGGGGCGGGGAGTGTTGCTTGAAACTACATGTTTTTAAACAAAATTTATTGGTCAAAATATAAGTTGTTAGGTCATAATTTAGTGATAGTCCACTAATTCTGTGCTAACATTTCTTCATGTATAACACTGATAATTATATTGAGATCTTCTATACCCATGGAGCTGTATGTGTACATATATAGAAATTCTTTGTGAGACGACTGACTTCAGGGCTTAGGAAGTCCATTTACCACTCTCTGTCCACAGCTTCTAGGTTACTCTGCAATGAAAACAGCCTCTTCTATAATAAAGTATTTTCTCTAGCTGAAGATGCTTCTTAAAGAGGGGAGGGTCCTAACTATAAATAATAAAAAAATGCATCTAATAATAACATTCTTCAATTTTTCTCATGCCAGGAATCTTTAAAAATATGGCAAGCAAGCCTGATGAAAAGGAAGAGGCCATTGCCTTGGAGATCCAGTCCGACACATTGCTCATCTTGTCAGGGCTCTGTGAGCATTATATCGAAAGGAAGGTGTGTGACTCCTGCGAACCCACATTTCAGGTCTCCCAGTCTCCTAATGGCTTACATCCTCTTAGGAGTCCATGAATGGTTTCCTTTTTCCTAATCTTGTAAACGTTGGGCTGCTGGGATGGCTCTGCAGTTAGCACGCTGCTGCTAAGCCTGACAACTGAGTTTGTTTCTGGAAGCCACAAGACAGTAGAAAGTTGCCTTTGACTTCTAAACATGCATCATGGCACACAGCTGCCCACATGCATACATAATGAATAAATAAAATTTAAAAACCTAACTCAATTTTAATACTTGCTATAATTAGAATATAATTATATACAGTGGAATGCACAGGGCTTGAATATATATTTCAATAGGTTTGGTGAACGTATATAACATATTTTACCAATACTCAAATTGGAACATGTAATGTACTTCTCTCCATACAATCTCATCCATGTATCGCATTTACTCATGGGCTTTGCAGCCACACCTCTACTTACCTATAGATTAGTTTTGCGTATGCTTTATGTGAGTGAAATCACACAGTATTTGCTCTTCTGTGTGTGTTTTGTTATCCAGAAAGAAATAGGTATTTCTGAAATATATTCATATTGTTGCATGTATCATTCCTTTTTATCACGCACTGGTATTCTATGAACTGTCAGCATCTGTTTATCTTTTACCTCACTGATAGGCACTTAGACTGTTTCTATTTGGATGGGTTAACACTAAAGGTTCAGTGAACATTCTTGACCTTGTCTTTTGGTGGATGTAATGCTTTCATTTCTTTTGAGTAAAAACCTGGGAGGAGAATTACAAGACCTAAGATAGCCACACAGCTTTCCATCCTAGGCTGCACTGTCAGAAATATTGTTTGGAGTTTGAATTGTCTTTAATTCCCTTTGATACTTATTAGTGCAATAGAAAACTATTGATTGTCATAAACTGATAATTTAGATAGGAGGAGATAGAATTTAAAAAAATAAAAATTAGAAAAGTTTAGGTAGATTTTTAATTTTTTTCTAGATTTATGTATTTTATGTATATGAGTGTTTTGCTCACAGGCATTCCTGTGCACCATATGCATTCCTGGTACTCAGTGCCAGAAGAGGGCACTGGATCCCCTGGAACTGGATTATGAGTGCTTGTAAGCTGCCATGTGCCTGTTGGGAATCAAATCAGGGTTCTCTGGAAGAAAACAAGTACTCTGGATTGGTGATCTGTCTCTAGCACCCTGGATAGATTTTTAAGGAGAGGCAATAGGAAGAAAAAAAATGGTTTAGTTCCGAGCCTTGACATACAATGTAGTATTCGTTTCTGTCTTATGCCTGCTCATCTAGAAAAAGAATCATGATCTAAATGGGAGCTAGAACAGAACAACATGACAGTGAGAAAAATGATTGGTAAGGGGGAAGGACTGAGGGGTAATAATTTCCTATAAATCATTAAAGGTTTAATGACCATCTATCTACTTATTCCTTTTCTGAGAACATTATAACATCGTCCATGATACATATTGATTCCTGCTATTCGTTTGGGCATGACTCCAGACTGTATTCACTCTAATGTGGAAAAGTCATGGGCAAGTTTTATATGGTTTACATTATTCAGACACAGAAAATTACTAAGAACATTAAGTTAGCACATTGTTTGATACCCTCTTATAGTGGTTGGCATTATAATAATTTACCATGAAGAACTAGGAATGAATGAGTACAATTTAAAGCAAACTACTTTTTAGATTGATTATTTTATGTGTATGAGTGTTTTGCCTCTGTGTGTGTACATTCACCACATGTGTGCCTGGTGCCCTTAGATGTCACATTAAGGTGTCAGAGTCTCTAAAACTGGAGTTATGGATGGTTGTGAGTTACCATGTCCTGGGACTCGAACCCATACCCTCTGAGTGCTCTAAACTGCTAAGTCACCTCCAGCTCCAAATGAGTACAGTTGTTAATTATATTGAAATTCCTAGTTTAGGAACTAGCAAACCTAGCTTGGAAACAAGGGAACCATTGCTAGCATTATTTTTCTAGCAGAAAAAAAAAAAGGATAAGGTGAGGTAAAGAAGAAAATAATTATATATTTATTCTAAGAAATGATTTCAACAGCTCTCTTCCACAGGAAATGTTTGGAACTGAAGGAGTTGACATAATTCTTTATGTAATGAAAACAGACCCCAAGAAGTTACAGAGTGGCTTAGGCTACAATGTGCTTCTTTTCAGTACGTTAGACAGCATTTGGTAAGTATTGCTATGACCAAGTGAACACCCCAGTACAAGACAATTCAATTTACAGATTTTCTCCCCTCAAAATCACATTACAGGGGTAAGTTGGTGTGTTCTCTGTTTAGATGACCTAAACATGAGTTTGAGAAGTAAATAAGCCCATTTCTCAAGTAGGAAGCCATTTGTTTCAAAACTTAATTGCTTGTTGTGATTTAATCCCATTCCACTTTGGTGTCACCTAGGAAAACGTAAGTGTCCCCTTACTTATGCAGTATGATGCTTCTATGATGGCTCTTCTAGGGACCCTGCTCTGTTCCATTGACATTCTTCTAACTTCCTTGTAATTTTGTGTTGTTTTAATAATTATGCCTTTTAAATATATCTGGGCATTTGATACAACAATTACTTTTCCTTGTTCTGTGTTCTGCTTAGCTTTTGTTGATAACTTAGATGCATTAATGCTGTCAGAGTTCGCCAGAGAAATAAAATTAATATAAGTTATATAGGGAGGAATATTTATTATAGGAATTGACTCACTTATAAAGGTTGAAAAGTTCTAAGCTCAAAAAATAAAGCAAGCTAAACATCTAACTTTGCTTCTTTTCCAATTGCTGTGACAAAATACCCTGAACAAAAGCCACTTAAGGAAGAAGTGGATTTTTAAAGAGCTAATTATTTTAGCTCATAATTCCCGGTTCCAGTCCATCACTGGAGATGTCAAGGTGTCAGAAACTTGAAGCAGTTAATTACATTACATCAAGAGCAGAGAGAGAATAAATGCATGCATGTTTGTGTTCAGCTTGTTTCTTCCACTCTTAGATAGCCCAGGGAATGGTGCCACCCACAGTGGATGAGTCTTGTCACCACAGATAATATAATCAACATAATCCCCACAGGTTTGCCCAAGCCAACCTGGTCTCTTGTTTTCAAAAGGAAGCAATATTTAACCAAGGGACAGAGGAAGTTGTCTTTACTGATTGGAAGAAACAGATCAAAGTCTGTTACTAATGACTACCATCGTCCCTATTATTTGTGATAGCTTAGACAGCCTACTCAGGAAACTCCTGAGGAAAACAGCAAAAGTAGCCTTGGAGCAGTTCCAGCCCCTCATTCCATGCAGTCCACATGTACTTGAACAGTAGGCACTTCAGCAAATGTCAACTGTCAAGGATGAATGTGATCAAGAATTGCCAGATATTTCAGCTGCACCAAACCATGAAAGAGATGAGATGATAAACAGACAAACTTGAAGAGATGCTTGTTACAGCAACTAGAGGTCTCTCAGAATCATCACTGTCATGAAAGTAAAGGGAAAAATTTGCACGTGCAAATTTTGTAGAGAATTAATTAGTATTGGTTTTAGAAAATAATTGAATTTAGGGCTGGAGAGACAGCTCAGCAGTTCAAAGTGCGTGTTGCTCTTCCAGAGGACCCGGATTTCCCAGTTTGTAGATTAAGTGGCTCATAACTGCCTGTAACTCCAGCGCCCAGCCACCTGACACCAACCTCTAGCTTATACTCACAAAAAAAAAGCAAAGAAAAGAAATTTCTTGAAAAATAGTTAAAATTAAACTACACTTACAAAGCTTCTTCAGAGTTTTGATTTTTAAAGTAAAAGCAAATTAGCTACTTGATTTAAGGAACAAAGTAAAAGGCTTGCCTAGAGATGCTATGAGAGGAAGAAGGGTCTACAAGTTAAATCTAAAGACACATTTGTGGAATAACCAGCTTTCTTTTCATTAAAGGTGCTGCATTTTGGGATGTTATACTTCTGAAGATTATTTTCTTGAAAAGGAAGGGATTTTTCTCCTTTTGGATATATTGGCAGTAAGTAATATCCACAGCACTCTAACACAAAAGATACATACGTCTATCCTAATCTTTTCCAAACCAAGTGCCAGAAAACAGTGTTTTGTGAATAAATGTGCCCCCCAAATAATGTGCAGCTATATTGAGGGTTTTTTGTTTGTTTGTTTGTTTGTTTGTTTGTTTGGGGTTTAGTTTTTTTTCAGACAGGGTCTCTCTATGTAGTTCTAGCTGTCCTGGAACTCACTGTGTAGATCAGGCTGGCCTTGAACTAACAGAGTTCCTCCTATCTCTACTTCCTGAGTGCTGGAATTAAAGACATGTGCCACCATGCCCAGCCAGATACATTGTTTTCTTTTCTCTTTTCTTTCTTTTCTTTTCTTTTCCTTACTTGTTTTTTTGAGACAGGGTTTCTCTGTAGCTTTGCCCCTTTCCTGGAACTCACTTTGTAGACCTGGCTGGCCTCAAACTCACAGAGATCCTGCCTCTGCCTCCCAAGTGCTGGGATTAAAGGCGTGTGCTACCACTGCCCGGCCAGATACATTGTTTTAAATAAAATCCCTCCTGGACATTACAGAAACACTAGCATATTAAGGATTCTGAACATTCCTCCAGTTAAGGAATCCGTTTATGGAGGTCAGTGTTCCCAGACACAGGTGAGCAGATTTTTTTTTTCCCATCTACTCTATCAACCTGCCAAGAAACAGTTTATGACAAGCTACCCTGTGTCCTGTATCAAACCCCTATCAACAAATCAATAACTTCCAGCTTTCCCCCAATATTAAAGTTATTGGCAACAGTAGAAAAAGATGACCCTTTTAAAGAACTGTTTGCAGTCCAGAGATATTATGAGGGCATGTGGTGTACCAGGAGTGAGCTAGGAGTTACCACCTAGCAGCTTTGGAGAACTCACCCCTCAGTTCTGTTGATTTGAATTAGGTGTGTAGTCAGTTTTATATGGGAGGAAAGTCATGACTTAGTTTCAGTGAAATTTTGAAAGCCTCATACAGAGTCATAGACATATCAGTATAATTACCACACTTTATATTTTATTAACAGAATAATAACCCTACTTTGATCTGGCAAGCATACCAAAATTATCTGTGTCCCTTCATGTCTTTTCAAGAGAATTTGTAAATTACTCTGTTCATAATGTTTTCATCTATAAAACAGAATAACAGCTGTCTCATCCCAGAATTAGGGCTAAATGAGTGACATATTGTGTGTGTGAAAGCTCTCAGTTATATGTACATGAATATGCTATGCATATGTGAATATAAATACATTGACTTAGATTGTGCCTGTATACATTATTGCAAGGTGTTTGCTATGATGGTGTTACTAAATTGTGCTTAGTGTAGATTTAGTCAATAAATGTAAGAATGCTGTTACCCCAACTTCGATCACTGACATTTGCTTCTTACTCCTGAAAGTGAAGTACAGGAATTAAAAACAAAAACAAACAAATAAACAAACAGAAAACACAAAACCCTCATTTGATTTAAGGTTCTTTCTGTTTTAATATAGTTCTGCTAAAATATTTATTCATTGTGCAATAATACTGCTAATAAGGGTTAAATATTATAGAGCACTTACTGTGTATCACAAAACCCATTGCAGGTAATACTGTCTTTCATAAAGGAAATTTGTATTAGTCAGGTTTCTCTAGAGAAACAGAACTTATAGAATGAATCTGTCTATCTATAAAGGGGATTTAGTAGAGTGGCTTACAGGCTGTGGTCCAGCTAATCCAACAATGGCCTTCTACCAATGGAAGAACCAAGAATCCAGTAGTTGTTCAGTCCATGAGGCTGGATGTCTCAGCTGGTCTTCATTGTACACCAGAATCCTGAAGAAGTAGGCTGTAATGCCTGTGAAGGAATGGACTTTCTAGCAAGAGTAAGCAGGCAAAGGGAGCAAGCTTCCTTCTGTATGTCCTTTATGTAGACTGCCAGCAGGTTTGGCCCAAATTAAAGAGGCATGATCCTACTGTCAAAAGATTTGGATTAAAAGTGTGTCTCTCCACCTCAAAGAACCAGATTAGAATTGGATCTTCCCATTTCCAATTTAATTAAGAAAAAATCTCTCACAGATGTGTCCAGTCATTTGGATTTTAGTTAATTCCAGATGTAGTCAAGTTGACAAGAATAGCAGTCACAAAAACTGACCACATTTGCAATTCAAACAAAAGATTATATGTTTTCTGGCTAGAGGAGTTATCAACAAAGAATATATTATATAGAAAATTTACTATGTGGAACCCATTGTTGTAGATGGGACTGTTTTATTAAGTTTGTTCTTTGACAATTTCTTGCATGTAATAATGTAACCTCTTTACTTTCATCTGTCACCCTCTCCTACCTCCTTTACATTCTGTCATCCTTCCCTCCTCCCTATAAATCTCTTTCCCATATTTGTGTCCTTTTGTTTTGTTTTGTGGCCCATTGGTTTTAACCAGAATTATCTATATGGCCACAGGTTTAGAACTGAATCTACTGAATCCTGGTAGAATCAAGATTGGTTACACAACAGAAGACAATGACTGTCCTTCCCAGAATCCATCAGTAACCAGGAGTTCAGCAGGGAAGGGTATCTTTGATCTATGATTGGTTGTTGACAGGCTCGGTTTTGTACAGGTCCAGTGCAGGCAAACACAGCTACTGAGAGGTCATGTTTGCAATGGCTGTGTCATGTTCTGAAGATAGTATTTTGCATCCCCTCTTCCTGTGTTCTACCTCTTAAGATCTCTCTGATTCCTTTTTCTTGATATTCCTTGAGCCTTAGAGGGAATGATATAAACATTCAGTTTAAAGATGAACATACAACTATCACTTATTCTTAGCACTTTAAGCAACTATGAATATCTGCATTCACCACTGTTGACTACAAAGAAAAGATTCTTGATTTAAGAATGAATAGCATTTGCCTATAGATATAAACATCAATATTTAGGATGTAGTTAAACACCATGTTACTTTAGCTAAACAACAGTGCTAAGTTACCCTAGGGCATATGATCTCAGCCATGATTTTTATCCAGATTTATAGTACCATGCAGGTATCGCCTGTTCAGAGTGCCTCAAATTCATTCTGTGCATTGTTGGTTGCCCCATAAAAGTTGTACCAGTATTACACTGGTAAACTCATCTTGCCTGGCAGGTTAGCATTGTGGTTTGTAGGGTTCATAGCTGGGTAAGACCATTGATGCCTTTTCTCCCAGGAGCCTGTGTAACAGCTTCTAGCACTATAAAAACTAGCCAGCAGGGTGGAAACTTCCAACTCATTCTAGCTTGATTTTTCTACATCTTGTGACCAAGCTGTATGGTATCTTAAGCAATAGAATCTTATCATCTGGTTCCTGTGAGCAATCAAAAAGAATTTCAGGAGTCTGTATTGTTTTGAGGATCCCTGGGGCCTTATGGCCAACAACTCATGAAGAGTGCTACACCTGGCACTGGGACTCCTGTTTAATAAATAGGGGTTTCTAGGAGCAGCATTACCCAGCCATTCAGATATCTCCATCCTAACTTTTTAAAAACATGGTTTAAATTTTTTTTGTATAATTTATTTTATGTACATGAGTGTTTTGTCTGCCCATTTTTATGTGCACCATCTGTGTGCCTATTGCCCATAGAGCTCTGAAGAGGGCATTAGATCCCCTGGAGATGGAGCCGTGGATGTCTGTGAGTTACCATGTTGGATGTTGGGAATCAAACCTGAGTCATCTGCAAGAACAATTGTTCTTAACCACTGAGCCATCTGGCCAGCCTCTTAACATGTTTTAGTTGACTTACAAAGTAGTAGGGGTCCATATGGCTTTTTCACACACCCTTCACTTTGGTTAGCCTTCCCTCTCTATCCCTTCATCACCTCTTTCTCTACCCCCATCTTTCCTATCTCCTGTCTATCTCAGGTATTCCCTGTCTCTTTCATGTCACCAGTGTTCTATAAGCCACCCTCTCCCTAAGGCACCTTTTCTAGTTTACCAGCTTCTACAGGTCCGAGTTAAATGTACACATCTGAAGTTTCAAAGGTAGTATTGGATGGGATTTTCTAAATTTAAATTTTGTATTTTGGTTAAAAAATATGTATGCTTGATAAAAGAAATGTTCTTGAATTCTGAAAATCTCTTGTATAGTTAATGATAGAGTACACATTTATGCATCAATTTAATTTTTTCATATTTGACTGTCACAGTTAAATCAGTTATTCTATTGATAACAAAGAGTATAGCTGATAATAATCATCTCAAAGCTTAATAAAACATGTAAATTGGAAAGATCCTGTACTTACAGTGAACTGTCACTGATAACCATGCTCCATTATATATATAAAATATTAATTATTATACGATATATAATAAATTATATTTTATATATATATTCTTTTCTTTTTTTTGAAAAGTGTCTTTCCATTTCCACCAAATGAATACATTTTTACTATGAAGTGTGTTTATGGCTACTTAAGAATTATATCAAATCTCTTTATTATTTTAAGTTTTAGTATTTGAGAATGCTCATGAATGACTTACTGGACATTGTCGCCGTCAGAGAGCTCAGAAGGAACTGGCTGATATCCAAGTGTCTCTTTCAGGAAGCCAGTCATTCTTAGTATTCATTACCATTCTTTGTCCTTTTCTGTTTCCTTGAAAGTTGAACCAAAAGAAATTCTGTAATCTGATACTTGGAATAATGGTTGAATTTTGTGATAATCCCAAAACCTCTGCTCATGTCAATGCTTGGCGAGGGAAGAAAGACCTAACTGCTGCTAGTCTTTTAATTAAACTGTGGAGAAAGGAGGAAAAGGAACTGGGAGTAAAACGTGATAAAAATGGCATGATTGTTGGTAAGTATGTTCCTAACTTTTGGTAGAAACAATTAGAGGTGTATCTCTAGAGTTTTAAAGAATATAGGAATATGAGGATACTTACCCCATTTTATGGGGTTCTTCCAACAAGATACTGAAGACTTTCTGTCATAAATTGTGAATAATTGGCATCCAAGAAGATAGTTCTGTCAGTAAAGTGTTTGCAGGACCGGAGTTCTACCTCAGAACTACAGAAAAAGCCAGACATAATCCTAGCTGTGGGAAGGCAGACCCATCTCCAGGGCTCACTGTCAAGCCTGCAGAACCGAGTATCCCAGGCCAGTAACAAGATCTGTCTCAAACACAAACAAAAAAGTGGACAGCAACCGAGGAACAACCATATAGATTGTCCTATGGCTCTCTCTCTCTCTCTCTCTCTCTCTCTCTCTCTCTCTCTCTCTCTCTCTCTCTCTCTCTCCCTCTTCCCTCTGTGTGTGTGTGTTGTTAATAAAATAAGAAATTGTGAATAATTAGAAGAAAAGTAATTTAGTAGTGGGTTCATTTTTTTTTTTTTTTCGAGACAGAGTTTCTCTGTGTAGCTTTGTGCCTTTCCTGGAACTCACTTGGTAGCCCAGGCTGGCCTCGAACTCACAGAGATCCACCTGGCTCTGCCTCCCGAGTGCTGGGATTAAAGGCGTGCGCCACCACTGCCCGGCATGGGTTCATTTTTATAGAATTTTTAAAACATGATAGTTGACTATATTCTTTACTTCCTAAATAAGTTTATTTGGATTTCTTGCTTTTATAACTAGGTTCAATAATGTTTTATTTAGCAACAAAACTTTATACATAAATAAAGTGTTTGACAACAATCATTATGATATTTTGTGTGCTGGTGTTTATGTATTTTCCTTTTTACACAAAAGAGATTGCTTTCTAGTAAAAATAAGTCAGATGTTCATCAATTTTAAGTGTCATATTCTAATGAGGTTGATGAAATCAGAGTGTGTAATTGACTTATAGACTCTGTTACTTCTTCTGAACCTTTCATAGTCAAATTGTCTTTTTAGCAAAACTGTTAGCAATATCTATTATTAAATAAAAATACTGCCACTTCAAATTATTTCTGTCTCTAATCCCTTTTTACTATCTGAGTTTTAAACTAAAACATCATGAGAAAGCTTTTCTCTTTATGGCATAATTTATAGAAACTAATCAGAATTGTTGTATCACTATTGATCTGACATTATCCCATCTCTAAATCTAAATGTGACAAATTTTTTACATTCAACTTTCACCTTTAGAGAAGCTATGACTATAGGCTAGAGAAAGGCCTCAGCAGTTAAGAACACTTGCTACTCATCCAGAGGACCTGAGTTTGAATCCTGTAGCCTGGTCAGATGGTTCACAACTACCTCTACCTCCAGTTCTGAAGGCCAGCTCCCTCTGGTGGCCTCTGCTGACACTCTCATACATGAAGCGTAAACACACCCAGGTATACACACATAAGTAAATCTTAAAAAAATAAATAAATAACACTATAGCTGTGGTTTTTTTTCTTTTGAGACAGAGTCACCCTATGTAGCCTGCTGTCCTGAGACTCTCTGTGTAGACCAGGCTAGCCTCAGACTCATAGACATTCACCTGCTTCTGCCTCTCAGATGATGGGATTAAAAGCATGCATCATTATTCCCAAATTAGCTGTAATTTTTTTTATCTTACATAAATAAGAAAAATCAAAGCTGTAAGTTGTGCCATAGAATGGGAAAAATATACTGATTATGCTTTCAAAGTAGTGGCCATGGCCTGGCAGTGTAGCAGGGAGGTCAGTGATAGAGTGCTTGCTTACCAGTCCTGGGGTGGATTCACAGAACTTAAAATAAAAGAAATAACAAGGCACTGTATTGTAGCGGGAATCTTAAAGAGTCTTATTAATAAAATAAAACCTGTGAGCCAGGTATTGGGGTGAAGCTGGAAGATCAGAGATACAGAACAAGCCACAGCTACCTCACCTCACTGGATCCTCAGCTGGTCTTGTTTCCTCAGACTGGAGGCCTCTGAGTCCTCATCCAGAATGGGTCTTAGCTGAACTGCTGCTCAAAAGCCTGAAGCTTAACTAGCTAAAAGCTTAACCAGCCAAATGCTTCTAGTTCTCGTGCCTTATATACCTTTCTGCTTTCTACCACCACTCCCTGGGATTAAAGTCTCACTTTCTGAGATTAAAGGCATAAGTCACCATGCTTGGCTGTATCCTTGAACACATGGATTTCTGCCTCTGGAATGCTAGGATTAAAGGCGTGTGCTATCACTGCCTATCTTAAGTATCTAGTGGCTGTTCTGTTCTCTGACCCCAGATAGGTTTATTAAGGTACACAATATTTTGGGGAACACAGTACCACCACACTATATTTTTGTTTTAAATTTTAAATATATCTTTATGTTGATCCATTTTATGTAGAGAATGAAATATCAAATATTGACTGTAGTTTTATCTCTTCCTTCTATGTTTCATGATACGCAATGACTAGATACAAAGAAACCTCTGTTTACTAGTTTTCAAGAAGAACAAAAGATCACACCCCTGCCCGCTAACTGCCCATCTGTTGCAGTTATGGATGTCGCTGAGAATATCAGAGCAAAAATTTATGCTGTGCTGGGAAAACTGGGTAAGAAACCCTGAAATTCACAAGGCTGTCTATGTGACGAGTATCCTTGCACTTGCTTCTGCCGCAGAGTCCACGTGACACTCATGAATAAAGTCCCTTTGTACAATAAATGCATGATCCCTCATGACCCCAGTGCCCAGGTTAAACTGTGTAATATATAAGAGAATAATTTTTTTTTTTGCTTTTATTTTTGTGAGACAGGATTTCTCTGTGTAGTTCTAGTGCCTATCTTGGATCTCGCTCTGTAGACCAGGCTGGCCTTGAACACACAGAGGCTCTGCCTTTCAAGTGCTGGGATTAAAAGGCGTGCACAACCCCTGCCCACCAAAAGAGTAATTTTTGAAAACTTAGAATTTGGGGATGTGGAGCCCAAAGAGAAGGGTTTTTTTTTTTTTTTTTTTTTTTTTTTGGCTTTCCAGGCAATTTCAGTGTGTAGCAGGACCGCAAACAGTTAATTCAGATATTTAGGCTTAAACATTAGCATTCTGAATTATCTCAATTTTTAAAGTCTTTTCTTTCTATTAAGAGAAAAATTCTCACTTGCTCTTTAGCTTCTGATAGTAAAACTCTCTATGACATTGGTCCAGAAAGAATGAATTCTTGCTAATGACTATGTAAGGATAACCTGCAGAAGGATTGGTTGTGGGAGTGTATGTTTGTATTTGTTTTTATAATAGAAATACAAATCTTGAAATCATTTGCTCCTATTAAAATAATTCTCTCTGAACAAACTTTGATAGATTTTGAAAACTTACCTGGCCTATCTGCTGAAGATTTTGTCACCCTCTGTATAATACATAGATACCTTGATTTTAAAGTAAGTACTGTTTTAATAACTTAAAATCTATTAGATCAAAAATAAGTTGGGAAATAAAAATGTACCCATAACTGGTACAATTGTTCACACAGTCTAGTATTCTTTTTCTATTTTTTATATGATTATGATATAAAACCCAAACCATTCTTTGCATTTCTTTTACAAGACAAGATTTTATGCAATGGACAGAGCCACAATGCCTCACAGATATACAACAGAGTAGTTGTATGTATAAGCTGACCAGTGGCTATGATAGCATGCACCTCACAGATATACAACAGAGTAGTTGTATGTATAAGCTGACCAGTGGCTGTAACCGCATGCACAAAGCCTACACAAGAGAAAACCAAAGTCCCAGCACGGAGCAGGGAGGTGGTCAGAGAATTCCACCCCTAGCTGAGGAACTATTGGCAACCGACAGCGGCTTGGAGAGGGAGGGTCTGTTTTCTTTGGGATACCCCCGCCCCGAGGTTACACATGCTCTGGTAGATGACCCTACTCTCATACATATACTGATAATACTAGGTGGATTCTGTGGGTTGGCTGTTTGTTCTGAAAGAGAACACATGGAACTGAGAGGGAATATCAGGAGAAGGTAATAGAGGGTGAGGAGAGGAATGGGGGTGGACTTGTAGATACATTATATGCATGTATGAAATTCTCAGTCAGCCCAACTGTTAGCATATAAGAGATGACTATTACAGAGTCATTCTGAAGGCTAATGGGATTTTTAAAACATTTACCATTTGGAAAGCAGTAGAGCCAAAGTTAAGCAAGGTATTGCTTATTAAAGTGTTACTACTTGCCAAAGTATTCTTTATCGTTTCTTTACATCATTAATCAAATCTCATATAAAAACAGCCAGGTTGCTTAGTTCTCCGCTAAGTGAACTGAGTAAATAAATGTTCTTGAAGTCTCAGGAAAATCTTCTGAAGTAAACATTTTATTTCAGCGTGTATTATATATTTGGATGTTGTGAATGAAGAAGTCTTTTTTCAAATGAAAGCAAAATCAGGTTGTATTTCTGTTTTAGATGATACAACTGTTTATTTATTTCAATATAATCTAATACCTTGCTTAATGGAGATGCTAGCATAATGAAAGTGTGGAGTTGAAAGCTTGAGATTCAGTTATATGCCTTTGCTCGTAGGTGAAGACCAACATCCCTTTTCTGGGAGTCACACGTCCCAGGCTCTCAGAAGACCCCCTCCCCGCCTGCCCCTTCCTCCCAATTCAGCATGACCTAGCCTACAGTAGAGAGCTGTAAGGAGTAATAGCATCAATACTTCAGAAAGCCAAGCTTGAAAAGCAGTTTCTGCAGCTATGAAAGGGAATTAACTATAAACCAGAATACTCAGATGTAACTGGTACCCATATCATTCTCAGCATATCTGACTTGTTCCCAAGAAGTAAATTAGGAAAAGCGTAAACATTAACAAAACCACTACATAAAGAATTATGTAAAAATTTTTCACTTACTTTTGTTAATTTAAAATTCTCAACTTAAACTTTGCCACAACAGATTGGAGAAATATGGAATGAAGTATGTGAAGAAATAAAATTGGAAAAGTTAAGACTAGTCACGTCAGATAAAATGTCTTTGGAATCTATTACAGCAGCAACAGAAAATATTGGAAAGATGGTTGCTTCCCTGCAAAGTGAGATGATTGAAAGCCAAGCACGCCAAGATGTGCAAAATGAACAAAGAGTATATGCAAAAGTAAGCCAAGGATACCCCTGAGCCTTTGAGGCACAAGTTGTTAATATCAGTGTATAAAGTAGATGAAGTTATCCATAAGACAGATTTGTCTTATTTGTGACTATTTCAACACTGAATTATTTTCCTTTATCTAATAGTTATTTTCAATGTCTTTGTGCAATTTTAAAAGAAACTGTGGAGTTAAGAATTTAAATCTAATCACTGTTTTCAGTGTTGGTTTTGCATCATAATTTAATTTCTTGTTTTCTTTTTCTGTGAATATATGTGGTATATGCTTGTTTACACACTTATGTGCATGAAAGTTTGTACATAATGTGGAAGCTAGAGGTAGATGTTCAGTCTTAATCACTCTCCACAAGGTTTTCTTTGAGCCCAGAATCCACCAGTTCAGCTGGATTGATGGCCAGAAAATCCCAGAGATCCTCCTGTCTCTTCCTCCCCATCACTGGGCTTACTGTCATAGGCCGCCATGCCAGGCTTTTTCTGTAGGTTCTAGGTCTGCATGCTCGAACAACAAGCCATTCACTGGCTGAGTTCTCTCCCCAGCCCTGTACGTTGATTCGATATGCTTATGTTTTACAAAGTAAAGAGATACTTGACACACTTGTATTCTTGGAAATGTCCAAAAGGGTTCTAAGAGTTGTAACCTGGTTAAATATATACTTTTCAGGGGAGCTTGAGAGATAGCTCAATGGTTAAGAGCAGCTGCTGCTGTTCCAGAGGACCTGGGTTCAGTTCCCGGTACTTACATGGCAGCTCACACTGTCCATAACTCCAATTCCAGGGGATCCAACACCCTCAAACAGACATGAATGCAGGCAAAACACCAATGCACATAAAATTAAAAAAAAAAACAAATATATACTTTTAATATATTCTGGCAGTTTGCCTGTAATAGAGATAAAGTTGTCTTTCATGCCTCATTCTGTCACAGACCTTTTCTGTCTTATCATCTATAAGCTTATCCATCCCTTAGCTTCATCCTCACCTCAATTCCAAAACACTTACGAGCATTGATTCTATACATGCCTACATAAACTGGTTTGACCTTACTAAACAGAGAAGTCAGCCAGGAAAATAGCAGCCTTCCCTAAAACTTTGCACAGGTGAGAAACTGCAACATAGTTTGTTAGTTAGTTAGTTTGTTTGACCACCTAAGAGGCATTTAAACAATGCCACCCATAGACAGAGAGATGTCACCAGAGATGTCACTTCGTCTTGGTTCTCTATAACTAGTTAAGCACCTACGGCTCCTTGAGATGATCTCCCAAGTGTTGTCTATGCCTGATCTTTCCACGTAGACTATTGAATGTTTGATTCTACAGCTTAGTACCTATGTCCATTCACCGGTGGAATGCCACTCCACAGCTAATTGCTTCAAAGTTTTGCTTGCACAAGGTTTTTACGACACAAGTGCTGCTATAAGCTGACTGATCTGCTCAGAACCAAGAAGAGATGGAACTTAGGCTGCCTCCTGACCACTAGTTCTTTTGAATTGCAGAACCTTTGCTGTTTTGACTGAATATTGATTGTCATACCTCTGCCCCCACTTTTTTTTAGCAGTTCTTAAGTAGCCCTAAAATATTGTACTTATAATGATATCATGTATATTTGTATGATACACACATACACACCGATGGCATGCGTCCTCTGATTAGACATTTGATGGGGAGCCTATTAAGAAGTGGAGTTGCTGCTTAGTAGTTGCCCTTCTAGAGTACAGCATCACAACAAACTAGCAGTCTCACAGAATTGCTTAGCTTGTTGCAGTCATAGATTAAAAGTAGTTTTGCCAATATAATTTTGGCTAAACTAGTGATCAGTGGCAACAGAATCTCTTTATCTTCACCTGTGACTTTCTCTTTAAATCCTGCATTTAGTATTCTCTGGACTATAATGTCTTCACAAACAGGAACTATGTTAAGTATCCAGTCTTGGCTGAGAATGCTTATTATTAAAATGTTTTCAGCAGTTTGCTTTACTTTTCATGGAAAGTAGTTCAAACTTTAACCACAAAATGAATAACCCTTTTCATTTTAAGACTTTTTTGGTTGGTTGGTTGTTTTTTGAGGCAAGGTTTCTATGTAGCTCTGATTGTCCTAGAACTCACTTTGTAGAGCAGGCTGGCTTAAAACTGAAATATTTCTGCCTACCTCTGTTTCCAGAGTGCTCAGAGTAAAGTCTTGTACCAATATTCCCCCAAAACACTTGTTTTTAAAATTAAGTTATATATTCTAATTTCCTTTTTAGTCAGCCTCAAATTTTCCTTTAGCAAAATGAGGCATTTCCTTTAAAATGGGGACTTCCAAGGCCTTTGGTGTGTTTCATAGAAACTGAAATTCCTAATTTTCTTATTTGTTTCAGATACAGGCCACACATAAGCAAAGAGAACTGGCTAACAAATCCTGGACAAACTTCTTGGCTAGAACATCAAATGCTAAAACATTAAAGGTAGGATCTTTAAAGCACTTCCTGTTACGCACAACAACCAGCCAGTCTTAGGGACAGAGTTATACACAGCAACCAGCCAGTCTTAGGGACAGAGTTATACACAACAACCAGCCAGTCTTAAGGACAGAGTTATACACAACAACCAGCCAGTCTTAAGGACGGAGTTATACACAACAACCAGCCAGTCGTAAGGACAGAGTTGTTTTTTTTTTCTTTTTTTTTTTTTTTGGTTTTGGTTTTTCAGTTTTTCGAGACAGGGTTTCTCTGTGTAGCTTTGCGCCTTTCCTGGAACTCACTCTGTAGCCCAGGCTGCCCTCGAACTCACAGAGATCCGCCTGCCTCTGCCTTCCGAGTGCTAGGATTAAAGGTGTGCGCCAACACCGCCGGCTCAACCAGCCAGTCTTAGGGACAGAATTATACACAACAACCAGCCAGTCTTAAGGACAGTGTTTTTTTTGAAGAATGAATGTTTATTTCCACTTTTCTAGTAATGTTCTGTAGGATACTACCACTGTTAGATCCTTGCCTGACTCTTAGACTGACAATTGAAAGCACATTTTACAAATGGAAAATAGCCAGGAGTAAGCCAGAGAGAGCTGTGTCCTGCTCCCCATCCTGAACCTTCTTACTGAAGGATCCCATTTCTGTAAGCAGCAGCATGGGGGATAGGAAAGCAAATGTACATCCATCATGCTTCTCTAGCAATTAATACTGTTTTCTTTATAATTTAAAAATCTCCAGAAAGCAAAAAGGCTCCAGGAAAAGGCTATAGAATCCTCTAAATACAGTGAACGACCACAAAATGCAATATTTCACCAAACAGTTATTAAAGGTCTTAACACAACGGTAAGAGTTTTTTCCCCCACATCTCTTTCTTAATAGATAAGAAGTTTGGGCTGCCAAGATGTTATTTCTATAGGAAATTTTGCTTTTTATATTTTGCTTTTTGTTGTTCAAATTTTCCATCATTAAGGCTGTCTCCAAGTTACTTCCCATCTTCCCCCAGTCCGCCAGTGCCAGGTTAGAGCAGACACAGCCCCCAGGTTTCCTAAGAAGTTGCTGCCAGCGCTGGTCAGTGCATTGGTTGTATCTTGCTTGTAGGATAAGCCACTTCCTTTGCCCGGAAGTAGACCTGTGACACATTCCAGTTTCTTAGTGATCTCTGTTGGGCAGTTTGTCCCTGGCCACAAAACTAATGAGTGATAGAAGAATTCAAGCCCACTTTCTTGTCACCAAAGTCCTTGTCTCTCTCTTATGTCAAACTGTTTCTGTTATACTTGGTGTCTTTTCCAGAGCAAACCATAGGTTATGTGGGCTTTTTGTTATCAAAAAGGCTTATAAGTAGACTATGAGATATATATGTGTCTTTTCCTCTTCCAGGTACCTTCAGGTCGGGTGGTGACGGTGGAAAGCACTCCTGCCCGGTTACTGGGGGGACCTCTTGCTGACACAGACATCGCTCTCAGAAAACTACCTATCCGAGGAGGAGCCCTGCAGCGGGTCAAGGCGAAGGCTCCGAATGAGCCAAAGAAGAGCGTCCCCACACAAAGTGCTCCAGAACCTTCTTAAAATATTCTACCTATAACTTTGTAGCTAAATGTATATTTATATTCAAATGTAAGGCAACATTTAGAATAACTATTTTAGTAAAATATTATAAAATTAAAGTCAGGATAATACCATTTATTTTTTATTAAAAAAAATCAACATATGTATCAGAAAAGTGGTCACCATTATCTTTGGAAAAAAACTGTTGGTCCCTTAACTGAAATTATAAAATTTGTTTATCAGTTAGGACTTTTGGCTAGATATCAATTACTTCAAATAGTCTACCCTGAGGGACATTTATATGGACTTTATGTCTCCCTTCCTGAGTACTGTAGATTGTAGGCATTGTTAAACCAAAGGGCTGACACTGGCTTTGTAGGGAATTCTTTCAGCAGCTCCAACTTATGATCTTCCAGTGGAGAAGAGTGAATGCATTTTTCTCAATTTGTGCAGCTCACTCTACATCTTGGAGCCATTGGTTGGTCACATGCCCACTCCGGAACACCTCACCTTGAAATCAGCCAGATCTGAGTACTCCTTGCTTGTGGAGCCATAAACAGTCCAAAATTATCTAACATACCTGGATGGAGTCGGGAATCAAAGTGCTATCATCAGATGGACACATGAACACCAGGAGCAGCAAATAATATGTTGGGGAAAATAGCAAATAAATGTATCTATTATAGAGGGCAGTGTCAGTCACAAGCTATACAGCAAAAATAAAAATGCGGATACAGATGGTTTTACTGTTAATATATAACTTTCAAAGTGGACCTGGAGAGATGGATCAATGGTTAAAAGCACTGGGTGCTCTTCCAGAGAAACCCAGGTTTAATTCCCAGTGCCCAGATGGCGGTTCACAACCATCTATAACCCAGTCCCACAGGACCTGATCCCTCTTCTAGTCCCGTCAAGTACCAGACACCCACGTGCACAGACATACATGCAGGCAAAACTCCCATATGCACAAAACAGATAAATAAAAATCTTAAGTAAATAAAAGTTTGAAGCTATTTCTAATGCTATTTCTCTAATGGGGAAGTGACAAGTAGTGTGTGGGGGAAGAGATAGGAGAACAAGATGAGATGTTGGTCATACAAACAGCACCAAATAATGCCTCATTTCTGCCTCAGACACAACCAGAATCCTCATGCAGCGTCCATAGCTAAGAGCAATGAGTCATCACAGCATTTGTAGACTATGAACTTCCCCAGACTCTTAGTTCCCTAAAGGCAAGGGAGAAAACTTGTATAATTTACTATTATGATCAACACCTCAGTAAATAAGTTAGTGGTGTGGCCTTGACTCTTGCAGCCTTTCTCTTGAGGTCTTCAAATGCAGCAGTACACTGACCTCAAAAGGAAGAATAGCCCCAAAGGATACTATGCAAGTAATGCCAAGTATGTTAAAGTAGTTTGAATATAAATACCTCAAAGTAATTATAGCTTTTCTCCAGTTATAAGGCATAAGTACCATGGTATAAATATAAACACGTCATTGGGAAATTGATATGATGGAGCTGAGTATCAGTTTTGCACATAGTACAATGTCCTATCTCCAGATTGATTTATACTGGTCACTATCAGAATTATCTAATGTCTACAGACTGTTCTGCTACTCATTAGGAAGAGAGAAGGCAAAAATAAGACAGGTTATTTTCTAACAGATATTTACCACATGAAGAAGTACAGGCTGATGAAAAGCAGTAATAGTGCTTACTGCAGAGACCATAGAGATGGTAGACAGATCTAAGACATTTGTCTGGCACAGTTCCAGCCATCATACAGTGAGCCAGGGAGACCACCTCTCTGATAACATCACAAACTTTTCTGCTTTTCTTTATTTATATCCTGTTCATGCTCCTCTTGAGTCCTAGTGGATATGCTGTCTAGGCTGCCCTGCCCCAAGAGGTGGGCAGGATTTTCTTCCATGAGTCAAGCTTTGAAACTGAAATGTGTAGTAATCAGGTAAACAAAACTTGTGTTTGGGAATCAGAATTAGCTGTTTGGTATCCTTAAGGTCTCTGGAAATTCATCAGTTATGCATTGTTAAATGAACTCTGCATAAACCCAAACCCATGAAACAAATTTTGAGCCTACGACAGTACAACTACAAAAGAATGCTGGCTTAAAAAAAATATATAGCTTTGGCCGGGCGGCGGCGGCGCACGCCTTTAATCCCAGCACTTGGGAGGCAGAGGCAGGCAGATCTCTGTGAGTTCCAGGCCAGCCTGGACTACCAAGTGAGTTCCAGGAAAGGCGCAAAGCTACAAAGAGAAACCCTGTCTCAAAAAACAAAACAAAACAACAAAAAAAATATAGCTGACTTCATCAGATAATTTGCATAAAGGAAGAAAGAGAAATAGTATGTCCCCATACCCCTGCTCCTCAATACCATTTTTGGAATTCTTTTAACTTATATTTTTATGTCATTGAACTGCTTTTGAATTTATTGTTACTGTTTTTCCACCTTTTGTCTGATTGTGATGAAAACTCTGAGCATCAAAGATTGTGTCTAGATTGTTCACCAATATTCCTCTACCTCAGTGAGCATTTGCTGAATGAATGAAGGACAAAGAGGAGTGAATTTTTCTATACAGATGAGGACATGATTTTTGCGATTTACTGTGGGGAGCAGATGCAGTACTGAGTATGTGTTGATGTTAGTACAGCATATTGTAGTGGTATTTGCCCCGCCCATGGCCTTGGGCTAAGCCTCTGTGTGTTTACTTGTGACCAAACAGCTGCAGGACATGGGTGGGAGAGATTCCTTCAGACCAGGCAGGACCAGAGAAACTTCCGGCTACGTTATATCATGGTTCTCAATGATTCAGACCCATAGGAATGGCAAAGACTTCTCTGGGTCAAGCTCAAGGAAATGGCAATGCTTCTCCCTGGACCATGTGTGAACACTGACAGTGTATACAGAAAGCATCAACCACAACTTCCTTCTTCTGAGTGATTATAGCCCGAGACTGCTCCAGGACAGAGACCTCCCACTGAGACTTGCTGACCCCCTCTTCCTTGTGCTGAACATGATAAATGAGTTTCCTGCTTGCTGAGTAGGTGCCCTCCATCAGAGGGAACACATCCCAGCTGACCATAGCTTTTCTCTGTGTGTGTCTGTCCTTTCTTCATTCCCACATCTACCCACTCAGGTTTCTAGTACCAAGCGATGCAGGATGTGTCTATTTCCTGGGAGAAATTTTAACATATCTAAATTATTAAAATTGCTTACAATGAACTATTCTAAAACAATGCTCATTTTAGCAAGTGTTCTTATTTTAATTTTTTTAAAAAAATGTATTTGTGTGTGTGTTTACATGTGTACCACATGCAAATAAGGACAAGAGGACAATTTGCAGGATTGTCTCCTTCCACAATGAGGGTTCTATGGATGGAACTCAGGTCATCAGCCTTGGTAGCAAGCACCTTTACCCACTGAATCTTCTCTCCAGCCCAATGCCATTATTTTTAAATAACCTAGTGTAATAGAATAAAATTTAGGGCAATGAGGAGACCATTTGTAATATATTTAGGTTGGAAGGCTAACCACTCATTTTATTAAAGCTGAAATGTTTATCATTGACTAAATAGATTTTTTACAGTTACTATGGGTGATTGATGACAACTGTTTAGATAAATTTTAGACGCAAATTACATAGTTTTGCTTTATGGCACTGAACTATTGAACTGTGATCATTTGTGCACAGATTATGAAAGCCATTAAATTGTTTCCAAGGAAAACCCTGATACCTCTTCAACCTGCCTTTAAAAAATGGATTTTTAGTCATCTTATTAGTAGCAGCTGATTTCCAGAGCTCGGGGCTCCTTCCTTAATGAGCAAAATATTTTTAACCTAAAAATATATTGGACAAAAAAAAATTGGACCTCCAATCTCATTTTGTTTGTGACCCAGCTAATATATTATTATGCAAAACTTGATTACATGAAATAATACTTGTGTGGTGGTTTGAATAAAAATGGCCTAATAGGCCGGGCGGTGGTGGCGCACGCCTATAATCCCAGCACTCGGGAGGCAGAGGCAGGCAGATCTCTGTGAGTTCGAGGCCAGCCTGGGCTACCAAGTGAGTTCCAGGAAAGGTGCAAAGCTACACAGAGAAACCCTGTCTCGGGGGGGGGGGGGGGGGGGAGGCCTAATAGGATCATAAGAAGTTACACTATTAGGTGTGATCTTGTTGGAGTAGGTGTGGCCTTGTTGGAGGAAGTGTGTCACTCCGGGGGTGGGGTGTTGAGGTTTCAGAAGCTCAAAGTAGGTCCAGTAGCTCACTCTTCCTTCCTGATGCCTGAAGATCCAGACATAGAATTCTCAGCCCCTCTCCAATACCATGTCTCCACCATACTTCCCACCATGATGATAATGGACTAAACCTCTGAAACTGTTA